>NC_089771.1:8988610-9073610 GCF_040412425.1 Macrobrachium rosenbergii
CGGCGACGAACGAGATTGAAGCAATCGGAACGGCGATACAGTTTTAGAAGTCAACGCGTTGATAACCGCCTCTCGAAAGGGAAGTGACACAGACCCTCAATCCAAATGGGTTCCAAATTTTTCTAACTAAAAATTCATCAGAATGGACTGGAAGACCTATGTTGAATAAAACTTATCTCCTTGAGGATGACTACTTTGCGCTTAATGGTTCAATCTTAACTCATCTTTTGGCAAGGACAAATCAGGTCAATTTTGCTGAATTTTAATTCCTCTCATTCCTAGTTTCGGGGACATCTTCAAGGTTTTTATGGTTATAATTCAATTTTTTTGGTCTCATGGCTCATAATTTTAAACTATCAACATAATTTTTTAAACATAAATAATTTCTAAATTATTTTTCTTTTTCATAATCCCGATCAGTGAATTTCATACTTGTTCACTGCATAACATCACTCTTTTTTTTTTTTTTTCATGTTTTTAGTAAGTTTTATTCTTAACACTAAATTTTATTTCACACTGGTGAAAGAGACACTGGACTTTAAATTTTTGATGTTAATAATTTTTTTTGTTATACACAGACCCACATTTTGCAAATGGAACCCAAATAATTCTAACATAAATACTCAGAATGAACTTTTTCAGATTGTTGAATAAAAGTCCTATGAAGGAATGAGTTCTAGGAACTTTTTTAATGGTTCAATTGTAACTACTTTTGGAAGGACACAGTCAACTCAGCAAACATATAATATGAATATACTATATATAAATTTATTTTATTCAATTTTTCATTCTTGGAATCATTGAATATTTTATGAATTAATATGAATGAATCTTTGGATATATATGCCCGACTGCAACAGACAAGAAGCGAAGACCAGACTATATAACCTAAGACCTGTATGAACGACTTTATAGACCAATTATCCTATAATACTAGACCCATACGTTCTATAGTCAAGGTCCCCACTTATTTATATAGTGCGCCTAACCCTTCAGTTGTAACCATAACCCAATAACTTCCATTGTACCTAGATATATACAACATATATATATAATAACCCAAGCCACTAGTGTTTTGTGGAACTTATGTAAACAAGTAATGTAGATAAAAGTAGATTAGAAGAATATGGTGTAAATCGATGGATAGCAGATACAGAAAGCAGAATTTCAGCTGCTGGTATCACAGATGAGACATACATATAGAAATAAAATAGATAGCATATATATTGTATGTTAGTATGGAAATATTAACACAACAATATCTTTTTAACTTTTCGAATATTACTATGTTTAATAAATTACACTCAAAAATGATTTATAATTGATGTCTATATAGATAGATAGATAGATACACACACTTATATACTGTATGTGTGTGTGTGTGTGTGTGTGTGTGTGTGTACAGAGAGAGAGAGAGACATGAAACTTCTGAAACCTTATCCCTTCCTTACTAGTAGTCGAATAGTTGTTGTAGATCAAGGATGCCCATTGTTATAAATTGGGATTCATGGTAGTATATCCAAGGTATCATTAGAGGGACTGTCCTTAGGAGCAATCTTCGAGCCCTGCACTTTATATGATCTTAAGGTGTGTTGATTTGCTGGGACTTTGTTATAGTTGAAGTGGAATTGTACAAAGATTTATTGACATAGAAAGCCCCCTTGTTAATTTTTCATTCATGTAGTTGATTTTTTAAATATTTTTTCGAACATGTACCATACTTGATTTCAGAAATATTATGTTTATTCAATAAACCAATTAAGGTGCAAGTCTTACATTTTTTTAGTTTTCTGAAAATAGAAATTCGTTTGATAGGCTTTGTCCAATAGCACTTTTTCTGTCCGCAATCAGATAGAAACAATCAAGGCTGAGTCAAAGAGGGCTGCAATTGGAATATGTTGGGCATCCACCCTCCAATCATCAAACATACCAAAGGACTCTCTGGACTCAGTAGTTTTAAGGCCAAATTTAGGGGTTAAATAGGCCACAGTCAATAATCGTGCGTCTGGCAAAGATATAGGTATAAGTCCACCAACCAGAATGGTAGAAGAAACAAATGGTGTTCGACTGCACCGAAAGATAGATCTATTTTCGGTGGCCTTGATTACGACAAACAGAAAACTCATTGGGTCGAAAAAAATAAGGCACATTTTACTTGTTCGTTGTTATCAGAATTCCCAAGAACCCTAAATGTAAACTCCGTTTGAACGTGACAATATAAAGGAATTAGCGAAAAGTCCAGTTAGAAAAAATTTGAAAATTAATAAGGATGACCTGCACCAACCACATTACTCCACTTAATGCCAAATCGATATATTTCTCCGTTATTTTAAAATGTCAGAAGTTTTCACACGTATGTATAACTGAATCTAAATTGACTGATCGACTTGTTGGAAACATTCTCGACACTTTCCCCTGATATCTTCTGATAAACTGCACTTTACCCAAAACACATGAATATATTAAAAATGTGGTTACCATAGAGCGTATTCGCTTGGAAAGTGACGGTGAATACCATTCGATTTAAAATTATTGAAATGTTTAAATAGAAATACAGGGAAGAGTTTGTGGTGTTGGGAGTAGTGCCAGTCAGTGTAACCTCGTGTGGTGCACTGTAGGCATTCCTTAAGGTTCTTTGCAGCATGCCTAGCTGCAACCCCTTTCGTTCCTTTTATTGTACCTCCTTTCATATTCTCTTTCTTCCATCTTACTTTCCACAATTGATTCATAGTGCAATTGCTTTGAGGTTTTCCTCCTGTTACGCCTTCCAAACCTTTTACTTTCCGTTTCAGCGCTGAATGACCTCATAGGTCCCAGTGCTTGGCCTTTGGCCTAAATTCTATATTCAGTTCATTTCAGTATATCCCTCGTTCGTAGGGTAAATGTAGAAGGTGGCATAAGCCCAAAATAGTTCTCAGGATTCTAATCACTTGCAGATTGATACTTAGATAGCTAGATACTTATTCAAGTTTTTCTCTCTCCCTTCCTTTTTGTAACTTATGTTTTTCTTTTCCTTTTTCCTTAATTTCAACAAAGAATGTTAAAGTTGACAAAGGCTGTCGGCGTGATGGATTTTATATGAAGACCGTATTGAGAGCAGTATTGATGTTGTGTGGAGTGTGAACGAGAATGGAATTCAAGGATTTGTATTCTTAGTGTGTGTGTGTGTGTGTGTGTGTGTGTGTATATATATATATATATATATATATATATATATATATATATATATATATATATATAGCTATATATATATATAGTATATATACAGATTGTTGTATATAATTGGTAGAGCTATTAGAGAAAATCCTTTCCAGTACTTGTTTGAAATAATGAGGGAGTGAGCAAGAAGTCTTTGACAGTAGAAATTTGAATCTTGTAGGAAGTAGACCACATTTTGTGACCTGGGGGGTGTTCGAATTAGACCACATTTTGTACTCTGGGGGGTTGTTCGAATTAGACCACATTTTGTACCCTGGGGGGTTGTTCGAATTAGACCACATTTTGTACCCGGGGGGTTGTTCGAATTAGACCACATTTTGTACCCTGGGAGGTGTTCGAATTAGACCACATTTTGTACTCTGGGGGGTTGTTCGAGTTAGACAACATTTTGTACCCTTGGAGTGTTAGTAACATTTTAGATTTTTTGTTATTTGTCGGTATAAAATTACTTGTTTCATCTTTTTGATGACAGGATAATCATAGTTGGTAGGAGATAAAAGAAAGTATCTTTTTCAGATGGATGATGATGACAGAGAGAGAATTTCAGAGACTATTTTTATTCTATAAAAACAGGTCAAAATGGGCTTTAATGAAATCAGACAGTTCATAATGTATGAAGACAAATATACTGTAAGAAATATATCCATATTTTTGAAAAAACGTTGGTTTGACATAGTATAATGCATTGGGGTGTCCAGAAATATGTTATTTTTCCCCTGTCAATACACCGCCAGCACCGCCCCCAGTCCCCGAAAGAGCAATTCTACACTTCCTGGCCAGCAAAGCGTCACAGAGCCTCTCACGCCACTCAACATCCTAGTCTCTAAGTGAGCTACTTGAAGAGAACTGTGGTAAATACCACATCACTGGGCCAGCACTGCAAAACTTGCGTCTTCCGAAAGGTTAATATCACTGGATCAGCACCGTTCAGTGCTTCTCAAGGAGCCACTTGAGGAGAACTTGGGCGAGCGACGACCCAGTGTGCCTGTCTTCACTGCCAACCATCATTCAAAGTGCCTTCTCGAAGCGACACTGAGGAGAACTGTGGCTCAGTGTGTCATCACACACTGGGCCAAGCACCCATAGTGCTCAAGGAGCCACTGAGGAATCAGGGTTTAAAGCTCACCACACTACACCTGTCTCTGTGTCTTCCGGAGTCATTTGAGAACTTGCCGCAGTTGTTACTGTACTTCTCACCGTTGTTTGCTACACTGTTTTGTGTCTTCCTCTATGACACTGTGAACTTGGGCAAGTGGTCAACTACGTGCTCATTTGTCAGCCACTGCTATCTTAATGAAAGGAGCCATTTGAATTTCTGCCGAGTTGTTGCCATTGCATTTCACTGCCAGCGTACCTTCCTCGAAGCGAGTTACTGAGAGAACTCTGGGTCAGCAAACAACGCTCACTGCACACTGCTACCGAGCACCGTCAGCACCAGTCCTGCGCTTCCAGAAGGAAATACTTCGAGAATCCCGCCGAAAGAGCCCACTCCAGCGTGCTCATCTTCACACCGTGCCAGCACCACCAAGTGCTCCTCAGCCACATGAGAGACAACGGGTCGAAGGCCCAGCCTACCACCGCCGCTGTCCAGTGCCCCGAGCGTTTCACCGGGTCGAGCGGTCAACTCCAGTGCTCACCACACGTCGCACCTTCGTTCCCAGTGCCCTCGAAGGAGCGACATGAGGAAGATCTCAGCCGAAAAGGTCGACCAGTGTGCTCATAAGTCAAGACCGTCCAGTAAACTCGAAGGAGCCACTCACCGTAATGAGCGATTCAGTGTGCCATCAATGGTCAATACCGGTGTCCAGCACTGCCCAGTGCTCCTGAGGTCACGAGAGAATTTGTTAACACTGCCAAGCATCATCTGCTGAGCCACTCGAGAGGCTTGGTCAGCCAGCGACTCAGCGCTCACCACACCGTCAGCACCGCGTCCTGGGGTGTTCTCCCGAATCACACCGAGGAGAACTTCGGGTCAGCGGTCAACTCAATGCTCATCACACAATTGCCCAAGCCGTCGTTCGGCGAGCCACAATACTGGTCAGCATTCTTCTAGTGTTTCGAAATATTTTTCTGCCGAGCGGTTCAGAAGCACCATTGCCAGCACCGTCCAGTGTTCTCGAAGGAGCCATCGAGAACTGTAGGACCGAGCGTCATCTCCAGTGTGCTCACTGGCACACTGGGCCGTTATCTTCGTCCCAGTGCTCCTCCGGTGACACATGACAACTGGGGCCGAGCTGTCGACCAGTGCTCATCACCGTTACACCACCCAGCCTTCTCGAAGGAGTCACTTCGAGGTGGAACCAAGTCGAGCGCGACTCCAGTGCTCAATACGGCAGCACTTCATGTTCTCTCACTTACATAATAGTCGAGCCGGTCGACCAGTGCCTGTCATCACCGGTTCAGCACCGCCCTGCGCCTTCTCGGCGAGCCACATTTAGTAGTTTTCGCCAGATTCAGTGTGCTCATCACACCAAGCACGTCTAGTGTTCAGTTACTTCGAGTGAGAACTTCGGCTGAAGCGTCGATCACCATCATCGGCTCGCTTCAGCACTTCGTTCTAGCGTTCTCTCGCGAGCCGCTCGAGAGAACTTGGGCCAGTGTCAACTCTGTCGTGCCTGTCATTACTGGGCCAGCCCAGTTGTCGCCGCCACACCAGTCCTAGTGCGCCGCCTGAGAGAACCAAGTCGAGCGGTCGACCACACGCCGTCAGCACCGTTCAAAAGTGCTCCTCCTCGAAGCTGAGGGTAACTGTGATCGAAGAACAACCCAGAGCAAAGCCCACCACACACCAAGCCAGCACTCAACCTAAAAGTGCCTCTCCGACATACGAGGAGAATAGTCGAGCTACCCATCTGCGCCCACCATCACTGCTAATCTCGCCCAAGTGCCCAAAGCGAGCCACTTTGAGAGACCAGGGTCGGCGTGCCCGTCACACACCGCCAGCATTCCCCGTCCAGGCCCAAGTCTTCGCGGGTCAGTGGTGACTCAGTGTTCACCACACACACCGGTCCGCCATTACGAGTGAGACGGGGTCGAGCCGGTCCAGCGTGCGCCCACCACGACACCGTCAGTTATTCAAACCAGCCTCGAGCGAAAGCCACTTCGGAGAGAATCCTGGGCCGAGCGTCGACCCAGTGCGTTCATCACACCGAGCCGCTACCACCGGTGCTCAGGCGAGACAGTGTGCCCATCATTAATACTGCCAAGCACCGTCCTAGTGCTCTCAAGGAGCCACGTCAAAAGCACCGCTCAGTGCTCCTCCGGGCGAGCTTCACTGAGGAGATTTGCCGACGCCCATTCAGTGTGCTCATCACATCCTCAGCGTTCTCCTCAAGGAGTCACTCAAATCCTGGTCTCGAGCAACTATTGCCAATCGGGTCAGCACCGTCAGTGTTCTCCTCAAAGGCATTCTTGATGAGAATTTGTCGAGCGTCGATTCCAGTGCCCATCACGACACTCGATACGTCCCAGTGTCTCCCGAACTGTTCCAGCAAAATTATCACATCACCGCCATGCACCGTCTTCTATTGCTCCCGAAGCGAGCCACACACTGCCGTTAACGTCCTAGTGCTTCTCGAAAGCTTTCACTTGAGTAACTCGAAGTCGGCTGTCGGCCCAGTGTGCCCACCACAATACCGGGTCAGTTAACCGTCCAAAGTTTCAAAGGAAGCTCGAGAGAACTCGCCGAGCTGTCGACCAGCAAAGCCTGTCATCACCGGGCCGCTCATGTCTTCCCCAGCGAGCCACTGAGACAGAATTGTGTCGGTTTACCCAGTGTTCATCACAATACCGTCACACGGCGGAGTCATTAATAGGAGAATCGTAAGCAGTGTGCCCACATCACACTACCGGGCCAGCACCACCAGTGCTCCTCGGTTACTCGAGAGGTATTTCTCTGGCCGCTGACTCATCAGCCTTCATACAGTCGCGACCGTCTCTATGTTCTCTAAAGGAGTTATTGAGAATTCTGGCCGAGCAGTTGCCACGTGTTCCCTCACCACACTCTGACCGCTACACCAGTTCAGTGCTTCCTCAATATCACTGAGATAACTTCATCTATTCAACGCCTGTCATACCTGGCCAAGCACTTCGTCCTAGTGTTCCCGAATATCGTTTGGTCGAGCCGTCAACCATTGCTCATCACACGCCAGTTAATCGGCTCCAGCGCTCACCAAGCCGCTAACGCGCCCGGACGAGTGTTCAAAGCGAGTTACTTCGAGGAGAATGTCGAGCGGTCGACCACAAAAGCTCACCAATAATACCGCCGCCACCAACCGCGCCCTCCTTCGGCCACTTCGAGAGGTCCCAAATGACCAGTGCTCATCACTAACCCGCGTTCTCGAAAGGCCACTTCTGAGAGAACTTCTGCCGCAGTGCTCAATAATACCGGGCCAAGCACTGAAGTTCAGTGCTCCTCGACATTTCGAGAGAGTCGAAGCGTGCCGACTCCGCAAAGCCTGTCACTGCCAAGACTGCCTGCGCCTTCTCGGCGAGTTACTTCGTCTCAAGCCGTAGCGTACTCGTCAAACACTGGGCCATGCACCAGTACCAAAGGAAGTTACTTGAGAAGACGGTCGGCAACACAAAACACACACCGGCCGTTAGCCGTCCTAAATCTTCCGAAATGACTTGCCGAGCGTTATTGCACTTGAGATTTCCGACTTCAAACTCAATATGCAATGAGGGTGTTCATAGCCACAGTCAGTGGCAGTGTTCTTCTCTGCATTCAACAGGCTAGCCGCATATCTTTCGTTAACTTTCATTTCAAACTTGTAGATGAGCATCACATTATCCTTCTTCTCGAACACAGAGTTCTGGTCGCTGCAGTTATCATTTCTGCCCTCGTAAAGCGAGGTTACACTGTCTCACCAACGTTGTGATCAGCCGGCCTTCCGTTTGGTGAAGAAATAGGGGAAGACAGCAGTGTCAACGCACAGCAGTGTCGCAAGTCTAAAAGCTGCTCATCCTGTTGTTAGTCTTCCGTCACATCTTTTCCTCATTTGTCGTTCAGCCGTGCCCCTCAGCTTCGTTTTCAGAGCCTTCGATTCACGACCTGTGTGTCTTCCGCAAGTCTCTTCGAACAGCTTCATTCGCGCTGTCTGCCTTTCAGACGAGAAGCCTTCTTCTTTGTGTTTGAGGCTCTAATACTTTCGCGTCTTCGTAGGCAACGTCTTTTGCCATCAAGACTTTAGACAAGCCTCTTCAGACTAGCCGTCATATTGGCCATAGCCTGTGCCCGGACCATTATCTGTTCGACTGCACACATGAAACAGCGCGTTACTCCAGTTCGATCTCGACCATAGTCGTTTGATCACAGGCGTATTCGAAGAGAAGTTGTTATTCCGTCTCGGTCTCGACCATGTCATGCTTGGGATCGAGATGGTTCGGTTTGAGAGCAAAGATCTCCAGTCCTCTCTGGTCCGACTGTCAAAGCTTGGATCGAGATAGAGTCGGTTGAGGAGCAGAGCCTGTCGTGTCCCGGATCATATCGTGCTTGGGACGTATATTCGGGTTGAGGAGCAGCCTGTCTCTGTCCCCGACCATAGTCAAAGCTTGATCATAGACAGGCGCCGAGCAGCATCACCCAATCCCGATCCCGACCATAGTAAAAGCTCTGATCGCAGATTTAGACGTTGACAGCATCACCTGTGCTCCCGGTCCATCGAACGACCGTAGATATCCGGTTGAACGTTATTCAACTTCGATTTTGACCATAGTCAAGCTTGTCGGCTACCGGATTATTTCCGTCTTCAGCCTCAGACCAGTCAAAGTCTCATTTAGCACATCAGCCGAGTTGTCGTGCTGGCTCCCTTATTTAAGCCGAGCCTGCTTTCCTTCCTTTTCATCTAGTTTCAGACTCGCGATTTTATTCATTCAGCCAGCCTGCTTCTCGATGTCGCGCCCAGAGAGTCGGCTGGCGCGATTTACCTGGGAGCTTGTCTGACCTTACGTATTTCCATGTGAGACAGTTAAAAGGCAAAGGAGTTGTAGCAGCAATACCACCATTCTATTATGTCATGATAGTGTTCAGCAATAAGTGATAAATCAATGCAGAGCATTACGATCACTGCTTTCGATTAGATTATTTGTTGGGACACCAACATTTCATTCAGCGACGGAATCCTGATACATTCAGTTATAGTATGTGGCTCATATTCCGTTGAGTATCGCCAACCCAGCACTGAAATAGTCCTAACATTCCCAGTTAATCACAGTCGTCGCAGCATTTGGAGGAAATACGACCTGGTTAAACTCTGGCTGCTTATTATAGTGTTTTCACGCTCGGTTCACTGCGGTGGTGACCTGCAGCAATACGTGTCAAGACTACGCTTGCCAGTTATTTCCATAAACCATCAGCGCACTATAAAACTCAGTTCAAAAAGAAAATTACCTCTGGCGTAAGGTAAATCATGCAACACTGCTATGAAAAAGAGTGCCGAAACAGGTGTCACCCAGGGAATCGCCGAAATAGCCGGAAAATGAACACACCAATGCGCCGAACAGGCTCAGAAATGTCAACAGGTATCAGAAAATTAATAAATGTTGAATACCGCGAAAACGAATACAACAATGTTGAAATGCAGAAAATGAATAACTAAATGCTAAACAGGTACCAGAAACACAAAGCTGAACAGTGCGGTCAGAAAATGAATAACTAAATGAGGTACCAGAAAATGAATAAAATTCAAATGCTGGAACAGATAACAGAAAATGAATACAACTGTTGCTTGGTCACAATAAAAATGAATAACGAAATGCCGGAACAGTATTACCGCAGTAACATCATAGTTCAAATAACATCAACACGAAGAAGTAACAGAAAATGAATAAACAAAGCCGAACAGGTACCAGAAAATGAATGGAACTAAATAAAGAATGGAACTAAATGTTGAACAGCTCGTGTCGAATGCACCAACAGCGAACAGGTAACAGAAAATGAATAAGCGAAACAGTACAAGAAATGAATGAACTAAATGCTGAATAGGCAACAGAAAATGAATGGGTCCAAATGTTGAAGCAGGCACAGAAAAGCGAATATTGTTCAGTCGTTGGTTAGCAATGGCAGTGTTAATAACTCAATGCTGTAATAGGTACTGCAGGCCGAACAGCAACTAAATGATGAAACAGGTATCGCAGTAATGAATAGCAACTAATGATGATTACAGACAGAAATCGAATGCAACCGGGTCGTTGAATATAGTACCAGAGTGTTAATGCACCAAATGTTGAACAGGCAGCAGAAAACGAATACACCAGTCGTGTTGAATATATCATTGGTTCAGTCGCTGAACAGTACCGAAATGAATGAACTGAATGTTGAACAGTATCGTGTTTAAATGCAATTCAAATGTTGAAACAGGTGTCAGAAAATGAATAAACTAATGTTAATAGTAATAAAATGAATACAATCAATGCTGAATATACCAGAAAACAATAACTAAATACTGAAAAGGCACAGAAAAGGAATACACCCATACTGAAACAGGCACAGAAAATGAATAACAGGTGCTCAGAAAATGAATGGAATTCAGTCGCCAGAACAGGTACCAGAAAATGAATGAACTAAATGCTGAACAGGCAATGTAATGAATTAAAGGTTGAAATAGTGTCCAGAAAAAAAACACCAATATACTGACGAAGAATATTAAGACGAAACAAACATAACAACAACAATAGAAGAAGAATAACGTTAGTACGAAATGATCATAATGTTGTAACAGAATTGTTGAATAGAATACACCCGAAGAAATAGAAAATGAATGAAGGTTCGTCGTTAATAGGTATTGGTGTATGAATGCACTAAATGTTGACAGGTAACAAAAATGAATACATTCGTCAGCGAAGTATCGAATAACTAAATGCTAAAATAGGTACCACGAATGGAACCAATGATGAAACAGACACACTGAATGCGATGGGTCGCTGAAACAGCGCGTATTGCACCACTCTGAAACACGCAGCAGAAATGGTCATAACCAGTAAATGCTGGACAGTACCGAAAATGAAGACCAATGAACAGGCAAGCCGGAATATATTTGAACTAAATGCTGAACAGGCATCAAAGTCGAATGCAATTCAAATGTTGAAACATACCAGAAAATGAATACAACTAAATGCTGGAATAGTACCAGAAAATGAACAGCTGGTCTCAATGCCGAACAGATGCCGAAAATGAATGTTAACTAAAATGCTGAGCAGGCACAGGTCATCCGCACAGAAAATGAATATAACTAAATGTGCCAACAGGCACAGAATACGTTCAAAGCTGAACAGGCACGAATACAGTCACCAGGCGCAAACCAATACTACACCAAATGCCGAAGAGTACCGGCAGAAAATGAATGCACCAACGCTGGAACAGTAATTGCAACGAATGCAACTAAATGATGGAACAGGTGCGTTCGCAGAATGCACCAAATGCTGAACAGACACAGAATTCGTCGTGAGCAACAGACCAGAAAAAATTAATACAATTAAATGCTGAACAGTACCGCAGTAACGGCCAGCTAAATACCGGAACAGATACCGAAAGAACACAGCTCGTCGAACGCACCAAATGTTGAAATATACGAATGCAACTAATACGTTCGTTTGTTACGCTGAATAAAACGGTCTTTTCGTCGCGTTACTCAGCAGTAGAGTTCTCGTGAATAAAGGCATTTGGTTGCGCCACATTCTTCTCTATAAACACAATAATCTCAGTGTTTCAGCCAGCAACAGTCATACACTAGCCAACCAATTACGGGAAAGATCAATGTTTATTAAACAATTATTTTTTTTAATAGTTGAGGTCACTATCTTCTTCGTAACACAATACCAGTTTGAATATTTCAGACACCATAGTTTGATATTATGTGAGCTATCGGTGCATCCGCTGCGCGAACACTAATGAGGCCTTGTCTTAAATCCCGTCGTGCAATATGAAAGGTAGTTGTTTCCTAACAGGTATCGTGTCTTCTAAACGTCGCTACGACGAGCACAGTATTGGCATCACACAGTTCACGCATTCAGTGAAAGCGAAAGATCTACTCATTTCATGGGCTTTTTGACAAATATACTGTACAGACAGATCTCTCTCAGTTGAATATATAGTTATGGATTATTTCCCCTGTCAAAGGCAGATTTATGGTGTCTTTCTCATCTTGAAAATTTCCGACGTAAGAGAAATTTTTCGAAAGAATATTCAGATACCTGACGTGTTTCGCATGAAGAAGACTTTAGTTAGAGTCCAGAGTTGCATCGCAGTTTCGTACTGGAGGTAAAAACATTGATAGATCAATTATTTCCAAAAAAATTACTTCAGCTTCCGGACAAACCCGGATAAATCAGTTGCTTGGATCAAACACCTCAGAAGGTCACGGCTGAAATTCTTGCTAAAATATCTTCTTCCCGTTTCATTTGCTCAAGATAATTTGTTCACATCACCAGTACCCCATATCATTCATCACCGAGGGTCGTCTTCAAACTGTCCCTTCTCAATACGTTTCTTCACGATTGTTCAAATAATTACATATGTGAATTCAGTCTCTTTTTTTTTTTTTTAAATATAGAGAGATTTTGACAGGTATTTAAATTAGTAGATTGACACAAGGGAAGAAGAAGAAGAAGAAGAAGAAGAAGAAGACAGAGGAGGTGGCACCACTCACCTAGCTCAGTTCCAGCTAAGGAGTTTCTTCTTCACACACAATTATACTTGTTTCACAAGAGCAGCAGCAGCAGAGTGCGCAGCGCAGCAGCGCATCGGGATGGATCGTTCACGACGACACCCTGTATCGACTGCAGAGGGTGTTCATCTCAGTGACATAAAGGATAAATATGGCATCGACAGTCTTTAGTTCAGAGTCACGACTTCCACACATACACACAGAAGCCTTCTATTTTCTCTTCTAATAGTCTCCAATATTTTTCATATTTTGAATAAATTACCAGTTGGGATTCGGTAATATTTACCTCATACAGCTATAATATGTAATTAAAGAATGAAATAGTTCTCTTTGAGACCAAAACGAGTATATATAGAGAGAGAGAGAGAGAGAGAGAGAGAGAGAGAGAGAGAGAGAGATAGTTAAGATATTATAGCCACTCAGGGGCGACTCCGCACAGCCTCCCCAGAGACAGCGGCCCGTTTTTTGTGTCACTTATTTAGTGATGCTAAATACATGAGCCATCTCCAGTGTCGTTTTATCATCTGGAATATGGCTCGACTCCATATCGATCCACCTGTAAGCCTTCACTCACTTCTTCTGTGTCACAGGTATTGGAGCTTATCTGCCACATATGCTCCATTCATGCCGAGCATATTGTCGATGATGGCAACAGTGATTTATAAACACTGAAACCGATCACTCGTAAGTGAGAGCTGGTCTGAAGAGGTAAAACAGGTCTCTGACTGGTTGAAAGCATCCAGAATGAGCGGCATCATTTGCCAGAAGACACACAGCCTTTCATTGTAGCCGCAGCGTGCTGTAATCAGTAGAAATGCAGATGCAACACAATCATAGCCAATTAAAAACCGGAAGAGACGCTCAAAACAACAGCGACTCCGTAATGCTCGCAAAAACTTTCAAAATGACCAGCAGCTCGTACAGCTACAGACTTTCACGCCAACATTGCCTTCGAAGTTCGAGAACCGGGGCAATGGCACCTTCACGAAGTAAAACAATATTACGCCTGGTACTTCATATACACACAGATCTAACAGTTTCACACACCGCGCTGTCGTGATGCGCGAGGAGGAAGACGGCAGAAAGAACAAAAGACATGGGTCAATAAACGCCACGCCTTCATATCACCTTCCTCGGCAGTTGAAGCTATCCTTCTGTGTAAAGCACGTTATTGTCGTTTGGGTAGAAATAAAGCAGTCCCAGTGTTAAATCCGACGATAGATCATACAAAAGAAATAGTAAAGAGCAGGTGGAAGTAATTTTGCCTCAGTATTATCGTTTAAAGTTTAGACAAAAGATCGTTCTTTGTATCATTTACGTAAAGGAATCAAGATCTTTGATTCTTTTGCCGTAATAATAGTCAGGCCATTAAAACAACGACGATCTAGTCCATAGGCGCTGAAGGTCGGCCAGCTAAACTGCTTTTAACATTCGGGAAAACCTTCTCGACATGCCACCGGAGTTGAAGAATTACGGTACCACTGCGCAATAATTGAGGCAATATGATAAAGTTCATAGAAATTCATTGTTCCTCATAACAGAATAACTAGTATTTTACGAAATATATTGTCAAAACATATGAAAGTTTTTCTTTGAAATATCCTCATTATCTTTGTATTTTGTTCATTATTCAGCCATGGATGGATGTAAATCCTCTCTGTCTTCTGGGCGCATATACATATATATATATATATATATACATATATATATATATATATATATACATATATATATATATACATATATATATATATATATATATATATATATGTATGTATGTATGTATGCATGTATTATACTAAAAGAATAGTTACTCTTAATCTATTTCATCAAAGCAGTTGATTGCTTATATCTTTCTCAGCTTTTTTTTAACACAATGCTATAGATCACGGGGGGAGCTTAATAAAGCCTTCCTTCCTCTCAATTAATACTGTCGTTACAGTGTCTTCATCACAATCGATTGAAACTTGCAGATGTCTTGGTGAAGACTGGGAGTCGCCGCGGTATTTTAAACAGCCACATCGCCAGGTCGAGTCTTTCCAGTTACCCGGTGTACACCACATGCATGCCATTTCTCAAACACGCGCCGTCGCACTGGTGCGGCCCGCCTCTGAGCTATCATGCAGAGAGTTCTCCCTGCTTCTGCGGGAATACCGTAAAAGGTAACATCATCAGTATTCATTCATCTCTTTCGATTAGGAGAAGGTTACACTATCAGTAATGACCATCAAAAAGAAAGCTCATTAAATATCGCACAAGAATTAAAAAACTGCCGGTTAGCATTAAGATCTAAGATCTTAGGAATAGGAGTTATCATAATTATTCAGAATATTGATAATATTATTCAGAAGATGAAGCTCACCGAACAAGCCCAACACAAAGTCAGGACTCGAAGCTCAAGAAGCCTGTGCGATATGGTGTTTCATTCGAGTAGCAACAGGTCACGGAAATACAGAAAGAGAGATCGTTGCTGGAATTGAAAAGTCAAAATGTCTATGAAAAAGAGGTTCCCGACAATGCAAGCTGTATCTATCTTCTTGAGCATCAAAGTCGATATTCTTTGCAAGAATAAACCAGTGAAAGTTGCACAGATCCATTACTCCATTCATTATTCATGATTTCTGGAGAGAGTATATATATATATATATATAGAGAGAGAGAGAGAAGAGCAGCATAGCTTACGCACAAATTTCATACGTTATACTGAACAAAAAATTTAAAAGGTTCGTTCGCCACGAATCTCCTCTCTCTTCAGAACACATCTGGAAATTTTCTGGAAATGAATAGCGCAGCAAATGAAAATCAGCAGACAGTAGAATAATATCGACCGGAATCCAAATTCGGTTCTATTTCGAAATGCGCATTACACCAGAATAAATGTATTTTGACGATACAACGCTCAATATTCATAGCAGTTACGAATAAATACGAGTTATTGATTCAATAAAGTTGCTTGATTTTCAACTTATCACGCAAGGTGCTTCGAGAAATTGTTCACATAAAAAAATTCGATTTTACGACTTCTCAGACTGTAAGATGACCATCCGTCTTCAATAGGCTCCGACACAGCCCAGTTCTTTCATTTTCAAAATATGCATTTCACCGACTGTGCTTGGGATCTAACTTGAAACCGCAATTAACAAACACCCTGTACACCAGCACCAGACTTCACAGATAACAGTGTGTGTCTCCGATTTTCTCTTCGAAGAAGTTGGTTTTGTGATGTCATCTGACCATGAATGATTATGTTCAGCCGTTGCGTCGAATTCCTTTATCAATAAGATTGTTTCTGCATCGTCCACCTTCCACGCGTTAAAATTGAACAGTCACGATCTTTCTGTCGATTGAGTCTGCCTTTCCAACAGCTTCCCGAATAAACAGCAGCATTCAAGCCAATAGTACGATTTAGTGACCTTCCTTTGTATTAGCGTCATTATCGAATAGTAACAAAGGAGTATTTTATGAAGGATTTACGGCTCGAGTTTCCAGAAACAGGACAAGAACTCGCGTTGAAATGTTCTACATCACAGAATAGTTTTGACTCCATGCAATAGTCATCCTTCTCCCGTGTCAAAGAACCTTTCAAAAAACTGAGTGACACCACGATGGGTAATGATGGCAATGATTAATTATTAACTCGCTTAAATAAAATGGCAGCTTTCTTCGTGACAGCTGGCTGTCACCTTTCTGTCAGAAAATCGCAAAGAAGTTTCAATATTGTTTTCCGAATTGAATTTCAGCATTCTCTGGCACAGTTAGTGACGACGAGCAGATAAGCCTTTTCAAATCTCTAAACATTTAATGATCTTGCCGTTTCAGCTCTTCGCACTTCAAGAGGCCAGGACATTGAAAGAGAAGCTTAGTGCATTAGTGTCAGCACTATGTCTGGTACCATGTGGGAAATTCGTCATTGCATGTTATTTCGGCGCCATCTATACCAAAATCAATATACCGTGAATATTCATCTTCACCACATTACAGCTGTCTTCATACTCGTACAGCATCGCTTCTTCAAGTAAAGAACTGAAGATAACCGGATCATCATGCTCGATTTTGACCTCATTTTTCGGTACTGCAAGATTCGATGTTTGAAGCATATTACAATACCTGCGTAAGCTCAGTTCAATGGTACTATACTCCTTACTGTCCTCACATTCGGATAAATGCTTTCCGCAGCAGTGCCTTGGAAAGCACCAGCCATAATTTCGCTTCACGGCTAAACATCTTCTACGGTAGGCCTGTGACTCCGTCACGAACATGCCTGATTCAGAGGTGCCCATATTTTGCGGAGTACTTCTTCTAACCTCAGTAATTAACTCAACCATTAACGACGAAATGATTGAACAGCCGAACAGAGTTCAAGCCATGATTCGACCGAAATTACCAGACATGAAGTCAACCACAAGGGGTCTGAAGAAACCTCGAACAAAGGGGTGAAAACGAGCCCGATTACGAGAGAGAGAGATAGAGAGAGAGAGAGAGAGAGAGAGGAGAGAGAGAGAACTTTTAAAGTTTCATGCCTGGCTTTCAAGTACAGGTAAACAACACGAAAGCCAGAGGTCAAAATGTAAAAGCAGGCAGACTACAGAGTGTTACTTCCTGTTAGTTGGTCACGACCTCAACACCATTTCCACACACACTAGCTATTTGGTAGCCTCCGACTGATCATTCACTTTTTGGATTTTAGTTCGTCACATAGTTTTTTGTCATACTTATTAAGTCTCATAAACACACGTGACAAAGTGCGTGCGTGTGTAAAAGTGCGGTAGACAAAATTACGGTAGCTCATCGACACTTTCCGGTAAGTTACTTCCGTGACGAGCATTTGGAGCCAGAATTTCGATGCACAAAAATATCATTTGCAGTCGAGAGCCATCGCAGCAGGAGATAGAGCTGTGTTCGTTCATACCCCCGAGACCCTCCCAAACAAACAAAAAGCATCACACAAGCATAGCGAAAATCAAATCTCGCTGCCTATCGTCGATAATGAGCTTCCATGTAACCATAAAATGCATGTTAGGCTCCGCGCAACAGCTCATTAAAGGAAGGAACTGACATTACAGCCGATATCACACCATTAAAGTGAAAGTGTCACGATACGAATACTGTCATCGCCACATAATAGTGAAAAGGCGAGCACAGCCTTCTAACCTTTCGTAACCAGCATGAAAGGTCAGCTTCATGTTATTTGGAATGGATAACAGCGGAATTTAAATATAGTCAGACTGTGACCAGCGAAATTGAGAGCGGTGCTATGCTCTGAAAAGGTGTAACAGTGAGCAAAGTCCCTCGTGCCAGCTGAAAGCGCTATGAACCAACAGCGAGCAGGTTAAGGATAGCAAAGACGGAAACAGCACGAATGGAGACATAGCAAAGTGAATACCGTGTTGAACCTTTAGTGCCTGCGCATCTCCTGCAGGTGCACCGACGGCACTGTTCTTCCGTGATATACATGTCGCCACCGTTTCAAAATGGCAGTTGACACATCATGATGCCAAGATTACCTCAATTACGGTATACCATTTAGTGTTAACCTACCAAAAATATTCAATACCGTTTCCTAAGATTTCTAGAATCGATGATCTGGTCAAAAAAACATAGCAAATGATATACCTCATATAAATAAGACATCTTCATGAAACTGAGACTTCCAGATCCAGTTATTTCATGAGAAGAGAGTATATATATATATATATATATATAGAGAGAGAGAGAGAGAGAGAGAGATTATTTGCAGATCAATTCGCTTTTGATGTATTTGAGTGAGGACGAAAGCAACAGTTTATAAACAGTTGTGCATGAGTCAGCAAGGGCCACCAGTAATAATGAATTAGATTAAGCTGGCCATGTCAGATGGGCTTCACTCAAGATCCAACACACGCAAACATTGCCGAGATTGCCAGAAACACCGAGACAGATCATGACAACAGTGAGTTTCGTGAAAGGGTAAGGAACGGAGACGATGTTCAGAGAAATAGGTTCATGCTCAGTCTTAAGAAAGAAAAGATATTGGCTTGAGAACAAGAACAAACGTGGTGAATAAACATGTAGCTGGAAATGTCAGCAAGAGTGAGGTGGAGGCGACAGCTCATCAAGCAGAAACTGAGATTAAAAGCCAGAGAACAACAGCTGGGATTGTCGCAAACGACCTCTCTCGGTCGCCTCCTTCTCCTCGCTCGACCGTGTATCAGTTTTCATATAGCAGACTGACGCGCTTATTGGTCACCAGACAAAAAGATCAAATTTCAACCTCGGAGAGAATAATCTACAGTATTCACGCACAATCAGTTGCAGTATCATACCAGCGATAAAGGAATCTTTTAGAAAACATCGCGTCCAGAGACCACGAAATTCTTTCATCACTCAAATTCAAAGAACAGGTGTTTGAAATATCTCCACCGGGATTTTAATGGGTGACCTGACGCCAAAATGGCTCCGTCATTGTTCAGGAGCGTTTAGGTGTCTCCCTCTGCCATGTCAATGACAATCACCTATATAGTATATAGCAGAGCAGAGAGACATTTTCAAAGAGAAGCGAGGTCAATGCCGAGAAATACTTCGTCATCCGTCACTATCGCCCAGGCTTCTCAGTATAGTTGCAGTGGCCTCACCACATCACACGCACATCTTCTGCCAAAAGAGCTTATTTCGGTGACGAAAGTGCATGAATATGAATCTTTCATTTTGCGTGTTAAAGGCAGACTAGTATAATATCAACTTATTAATTTGAATACGGCGGCTGTGTACTATTACAGGTCGCCCGTTTCAAGCACTGAGCAATGTTGCTTCACCTGGTGTTTTGTCATCACTAACCCACCGTACGAGTATCTTTCATATGCAGGAAAGCGTTTACACCGACGGAGAACTGGCAATCACACGTAGAAGCTCGAGCCGGTCAACGATGATCTTGTCCGCGTAGTTCAGGCCATACTTAACATACATAAACAGAGCATACCGGCAATGTTTTCGCACCAGCAATACGATGATGTCGGGCATAAAAGATAATATACTCATTTTCAGCAGAATGGATGAAGGCAACAGCATTAGTAAAAGTCATGTGCTCATCTTGCCGAAGGGGACGCGTCAAACAAATATTAGTCTTCAACAGACAACCCTTTAAATCATTGTCGGCTGTACTACGAGGTACCTTTGTGTCACCCAGATTTCTGTGTTGTGCCGTTACTTAAGATCTTGAGTTTCTCGGGAGACGTCTAAACAAACTGTCACTTTTATCATTCTCATTGCAGTAGAGGAGAGGTTCACGCTCGTCAGATGAGTCATCAAATACTTGGGGAAGCGAAGCTGTGAAACCGTTTTCACAAGCTTCGCTTCCCGAAATTACATTGACTTCATCTATTTGAGCATTGTAACCTCTCTCCTTCTGCAGTGGGTAGATAAAAGTGACAGTTTGAATCGGCAGAAAGGACCCCCAAGATACTGAAAAGGCGATGTCTTCATCCCGGGGAAATAGGGATGCCCAAAGTGGCAGCAGCAGAATGCAGAGACGACAAAGGTGCCTCGTAAATTTTTTTAACCATTGTGACAAAAGTTGAGTCTGTTGGAGATAATGTTTGTTTTTGACGCGTCCGGTCAGCCGTGGATGAAACATATTTTATAATGCTGTTGCCTTGTCCATTCATGCTGAAAATAAAAGTATATTATACTTTTATGCGGTATGTATCAATGTGCAGTGCGAAAACCTCATTGCCGAGTATATACCTTGTTTATGTATGTTAAGGATTATGGTAACTCCTGGGCTACGCAGTTAGATCATCGTTGTTAGTAGGCTTACGTGTGGTTAGTTAGTTCTCCGTCCAGTTGTAAACAGCTTTCCTACTTATAGAAGATACTCGTACAGGTAGGTTAGTGATGATAAACCAGGTGGAAGGCACAACGTTTGGTATCAGTCTTGCCTGTAACGACGAGGCATTACAAGTAATATAAATTTTGTACCATTGACAAATTAATAAGTTGTCATTATACTAGTCGTTGCCTTTAACACGACAAAATGAAAAGATTCATATTCATGCACTTTTCCATCCACCCAGAATAAATGCTTTGAACAGAATGTGCGTGTGGATGTGAGTGGGGGCCAACTGCAACATACTGCGCTCGTGATAGTTGTTAAGTGACGGATGGCTTATATTTCAGCATTGACCTCGCTTCTCTTTAGAAAATAATCTCTCTCTCTCTCTCTCTCTCTCTCTCTCTCTGAAAGGTCTTGTTTTCGTTTGATTGTCATTGACATAGCAGAGAATTTTTCGTACTTCCTGTGGAACAAATGACAAGGCCATTTTGGCGTCAAATTCACCCATTAAAATCCCAGTGGAATCTTCAAACACCTGAGGTTTCTTTTAGATTTAGGTGATGAAGAATTTCGATGGTCATGGACGCGTGTTTTCTAAAAGATTCCCTTTGTATTTGTTTTCCCTGCTGGCAGACGCTTGAGTGTTCCTACAGCTGGTGTGCAGTGAATACTGTAGGTTATTCCTTCCTCCGGGGTTGAATTTTGGATGAGTCTCCTTGAGATTTATCTGAGTAATTAATAAGCGCGTCAATTATATATATAAAAAACTGATCACACAGATCTGACTCGGGCAGGGAGAAGGGCATTCGGGCAGGGAGGAGGTCATTCATGAACAGGGTCCAATGATGTCGGTTCTTTACAACTTTTTTTTGTTTTGTTTTAATCCTCCAGTTTCTCCTGATGTTTCGCCCTCCCTGGTCGCTCCACTCACTCTTACGCTGCTATTCGTCAGCTTCCAATACACATGTTTATTACCACGTTTTTGTTTTTTTTTTCTTTGTTCAAGCCAATCCTTTTTCTTTCCTGCCCCATTTTCTAAGACTGAAACTGTGAACTTTTCTGATTAAACATCGTCTCCTCCTTCCCAGACCCTTTTGTACTCCCTGAAACTCGCTGCAATGACGATTTCTTTTACTGTCCCGGCTCTCGTAGTCTGTCCTGATATCCTCTCTATTTTCGGTGTTTTTTCTCTTAATCCTCAGCATGTTTGCGTGTGTTACGGGATGCCCAGGTGAAAGAGCCCATGCTGCAAGGCGCTTAATCTTAATCTATTATTATAGTGGCAGACGCAATTGAGCTCCATAGCACAGCTGGACATAAACGTTGCTCATTCCTCGCCAAAATATCATCAAAACGGGAGTCTCTCTCTGAGGTGGTCATAAAATAATCTCTCTCTCTCTCTCTCTCTCTCTCTCTCTCTCTCTCTCTCTCTCTCGCAAATAAGCTGGATCCTGGAAGTCACCAGTTTCCTTGAAGATCTTATTTATATGAGTCATATCGGTTGCTAATGATTTTTTTTGTGGGTCAATTGGACCTTGGTTGATTCGGTTCTAAGTCTTAGGAACTTGGGTATTGAGATTATTTTTTGGGTAGGTTGGCACTAGAGCCAAGAGGTATACCACAATGAATTAGGAGTAATCTTTAGCATCGCATGATGGTGTGTCAGCTGCCATTTTTTGAAACGGTGAGAAGACATATACTTATATCCCGTAGGGGGGTAGTGCCGTCAGTGCACCTCACAGGGTGCACTGTAGGCATTACTAAAGGTTCTTTGCAGGGTATTCCTTTTACTATATCTCCATTCATATCTTTCTTCCATCTTGCTATCCTTAACCCTCTCCTAACAATTGGTTCATAGCGCTTCAACTGCTTTGAGGTTTTCCTCCTGTTACACCTTTCAAACCTGCCTACTCTCAATTTCCTTTCAGCGCTGAATGACCTCACAGGTCCCAATGCTTGGCCTATGGCCTAAATTCCATATTGTATTCCATTCCAAATACTTATAAGAGCTGTCTTTCACATGCACAGTTTTTGAAAGGTTAGGAAACTGTCTCATATCACTAAGCACCACTGTTGATGTGCTGATATTTGAAGTATTCAGTAAAGGTCATTAGAACTTCCACTGTGGACGGTGATATCGATAATGTATAATGTCAGTTCCTTCCCAGTGAACGATTTGCCAGTTTGAAAGATTTTCTTTTATGCAGTCTATAGTTACATGGAAACTCATTATCCGACGATAGACAGCAAGGGACTGATTTTTCGCTATCGCAGTTTGTTTGTGTGTGCCTTTTTTTGTTTGTTTAGGGGGAGGGGAGTCTCAGGGAGTATGAATGAACCCCAACTCCCCTCCTCCTCCCCTCGCCGTTGAACCCTCGACTATATCAAATGGTTTTTTATTGCATCAATTCTGGCTCAAATGCTCGTCACACGGAGTAGCTACCGGAAGGTGTCAGTGGGCTACCAAAAGTAGTTTTGTCTACCGCACTTTTTACACACACACAAACACACACACACACTGTCCACATTGTGACCTTAGGACTATCGTAAGTGTTAAAAGGCTTATGTGTTAGACTAAAATCAAAAGTGGGAATGATCCAGTCCCTCGGAGCATTAAGGTGTATATGTGTGTGTGTGTGTGTGTGTAAAGGTGGTTGAGGAGGGGGGAGGGTTGCTAACTTACCCTTCGGTATTCTTAGGAAGCAACACTTCTGTAGTCTACCTTGCTTTTTTACATTTTATTCTGGCTTTCGTGGTTGTTTACCTAATTACTTGAAAATACAGGCACTGGGCTTTTAAAAGTTCTCTCTCTCTCTCTCTCTCTCTCTCTCTCTCTCTCTCTCTCTCTCTCTCTCTCTCAGCCAATCAGGACTCGTTTTCACCCCCTTTGTTCGAAAGGAGTTTCTTGGACCCTTGTGGTTGGCCTAAAGCAATCTGGTAGATTTTCAGTCAGATCGTAACTTGAACTCTGTTCAGCCATGTTTGTTTGTCCTCAATCAACATTTCAGTGTCGTTTATTGCTGGGAGTTAATTTACTGAGGTTAAGAGGCATCTAAATATGGACACCTCTGAATCAGAGTTTCATGGTCGCCTAAACATTTGTGATTGGTTACAGGCCTACCGTAGTTAGAGGGATGTCAGGCCGTGGAAGACTTGTAAACGTTGCTTTCCAAAGGCCTCTGCGGAGGCATTTTATCCGAATATGAGAGGACCTGATAGTAGGGTATAGTACCATTGAACTGCTGAACTACTTGCGTGTGCAATAGATAAAAGCTAGAGCATCAGATCCCAAGACGAGGCCTGAGGGAGATTGCCAGCGTAGCGTGAGTCAGGTCAGGCGTTCAGTTGTATTGTTGTATCTCCGGTTATGTTCAGTTCTTTACTTGAAGAGCGATGCTTTATTGCAGAGTACATGGAACCAATATAATGTGAATGAAGATGGACTCAATTCACAGTATATTGATTTTAAGTATAAGGCAATGAAGCCGAAAATGCTTATGCAATGACGAATTTTCCACATAGACATAGACCATGGGGTTTGTGGTACCTCATTGTAACTTGTTGCATTAAGCTATCTCGTAATGTCTGCTATAGTTTTTTCTCTTAAAAGTGAGAGGGGATGAGAACGGCAAGATCATTAATTAAATGTTTAGGATTTGAAAAGGCTTATCCTGCTCGTCGTCCATCCAGATTGTTCCTTGTGCCAAGAGGGTCTGGGATTCAATTCGGAAAACTGTGGCCAAACCCAACTTTGCGTTTTCTGACAGAAAGACGACAGCCAGCTGTGCAGAGAAAGTACCATTTTATTTAAGCGGAGTTAGTAATCAATCATTGCCATCATTACCCATCGTGGTCCTCAGTTTTAGAAAGAGTTTCTTTTGACGCAGGAGGAGGATGACTTATTGCATAGGTCAAAAACTATTTCACCCTTGTTGGCAAGTTTAGAGGTATTTCAACGCAAGGTTCCTTGTCCTGTTTCTGGAAACTTCAGACCGTAGAGTAGGTTAAGTTCCTTCATAAAATACTCCTTTGTTACTATTCAGTGGAGAAGAAGATGGCCTTGTACAAAGGGGGAGGATCTCATCCGTACTATTAGCCCCTGGGTCTTAAAATGATCGCTGTTTATTCAGGGAAAATGATAAGAAAGGCCGGATTTCCAATCAGTAGAAAAGGTCATGATGACAGTACAGCGCGACAAGGGAGGTGGGACTGATGCAAGGCACAAAAGCTACTTTTTATTTGATAAAGTGAATTCGGTAGCAATGAACATAATCATTCATAGTCAAGATGGCATCACAAGTGCCAATGGCTGCTTCAGAGAAGAAAATCGATTTTTTTTTTTTTTTTTTTTTTTACTGGCCAAACAATCTATGGAAGTCTGAATGCTGCAGACAAATACAAAGTGACGGTTAATTGCAGTTTTCAAAGTTTGTCCAAAGCAGTGGTGGAAATACATATTTTGAAAATGAAAGAACTAAGGCTGTATCCAGGAGCCCTGTGCTGCGGGAGGGGGGCCGTTGAGGGTCATCTTATACAGAATCTGAAAGTCTCGTAAAATCCAGATTTTTTTTTTTTTATGTGAACGGTTTCTCGAAATAACATAACGAACTTCTTGCGTGATAAGTTTGAAAATGAAATAACTTTGTGATAATGCTCGTGAAATACATTCATAGCCTTTATGAATTATGAAGATTTTGAATGTGAAATGTTCTTGAACGAGTTATACACAATTATCGATCAAAATACATTTAATTCTGAAGTGAAAATGAAATACGCGAAACTTTGACTGTTCATTTTCCAGAAATAAATTGAATTTAAGTTCCAGTCCGATGTGAAGTTCATACTGCAATCTCTTATCTTAGTTGTCAGGTTTTCAATTTCAACTGCACCTTATTCCGCCCCCCCGGGGAAAACCAGGTTGTGTTCTGCAATGAGAGAGAGAGAGAAATTCAATAATGAAAGGTTAAGACAGACCCTTTTAAATTTTTTATTCAATTATAACAGTAAATTTTGTACGTAAAAGCACATTCGCTTCCCCCACCCTTCTCTCTCTCTCTCTCTCTCTCTCTCTCTCTCTCTCTCTCTCTCTCTCTCTCCAAAAAGAGGAAATGATAATCATGGAATGTGAATGGGTAGTAGGTGGTTCTGTGCAACTTTCCCTTAGGACCTTCTTGCCTTAAGGGAAGTCTCGGCTGGTCTTCAAGGAAGGCAAAAAACGTAAGATACAGCTTGCATTATTTTCAGGAACCGTCTTTTTCATAGACATTTTATTTTTTCAATTCCAATAACCGATCTCCTCTTTCTGTATTTCCCATGACCTTCTGTTACTTCTCTCAGATAAACACCATCTTTGGAAGCTTCTTGAATTTCAAGTCAGTGGCCCTGTGGTGGGCTTGTTCCATATGAATAGGCTTCATCTTCTGAATAATAATAATAATAATAATAATAATATTAACCTTATTCCTATAAGGATCTTAGGTCGCCATGCTTTATTACTGCAGCAGTTTTGAATTGCCACTCTCTTGACTGCTGATGTTTATGAAACTGCTTTTTCAGGGGATGGGGTCATTACTGATGGGTCTTGGCCTTCTCCTAATCAGAGAAAGGATGGATGGATACAGTATGATGTTACCTTTTGCACTTGAGGCCGGTTCCTTTTTGCAAGTAAGGGGAGGGCATTCTCTCTCTGCCATGATGTCCCTTAGGGTGAGGCCACACCAGACGCGGCGAGCGTGGAGGTTGCAGGGAAGAGGTTTCCGTGGCGATTTGAAATGTAACATATCTTATGAGGGTGGCCACACCGGGCCAGCGGGAAGACTCGACCCTCTGCAGTTACCGCCAAGCGATGTAACATGTTTTTTGTAAATACCGCGGCGGCTCCCCGGCGTCTTCAACTCAAGACTACACCATTTCACTAGTTGCCAAAGTTTCACGTATCTAGTCGGTTGTGATAGGACATAATGGCGACAGAAGAATTAATTGGGGAGGGGTTTCTGATATATTGTGATCCCCGTGATCCAGGCCACAAAATAACATTGTGTTTAAAAAAAGCATTGGGAAGATATAAGCAATCAACTGCTTTGATGGTAAGATAAAATGGTGCGCGTGCCTTTAGTGTATACATGCATACATACATACATACATATATATATATATATATATATATATATATATATAGCAAAGAAAGATATATATATATATATATATATATATATATATATATATATATATATATATATATATATACATAGAAAGACAGAGGGGGGGATTTTTTCCATCCATGAAGCTGAAAAAGATAAATCCAGACAAAATCTAAAAGATGAAGTAGGGATATTTCAAAGAAAACTTCATATGTTTTTAAATAACATATTTCAAGTGCAAAATACTAGTTAATTCTGAAAGTATATGACAATGAATTTTCTATGAACTTATGTCATATTTGCCTCAATTATATTGCCCGGTAAGGCTAAATCATTGCTATGGAACTCTTCCAACTCCAGTGAAATAATTCGGGAGAAGGTTTCCCGGATGTTTAAAGCAGTTTAGTAGCCGGCCTTCGGGAGAGATGGGTTGCCTATAGTTCGTCGTTTGTTTTGTGAGCCTGACTTCTATTATTGCAACCAAAGAATCAAAAGATCGTTGGTTCATACGTAAATATTCATAAAATTTGTCTTTGTCTAAACAAAACTGATAATATAAATTGTAAAATTCACTTCCTTCCCTTCTCTGTTTACTGAAATCGTGAATCCACACTCTTTTGTATAGTCTATCGTCAAGTTTAACACTTAGGTTTCCGATTAAAAGCAATTTCCTACCCAAACGCGATAATGACGTGCTTGCACAGAAGGATAGCTTCAACTGCTGAGAGTGATGCGTGGGAGCGTGGCGTTTTTGGTGTGGCCATGTGTAGCTTTGACGCTGCTCTCCCGCCCAAGTCTTGCCTCTACCTCAACGCTTGCCGCATCCGGTGTGGCCTTACCCTTAGCGCAGTTGGTATGGAGACTGACCGTTCTGTGTGAAGGAGAGTACCAGGCATGAATATCATTGTTTTACTTCATGAAAGGTGCCATTGCCCCCGAGTTTCAGGCTTCAGAATCGGTAAGCCAAGGGCATGAGGGTCTCTGTTAGCCGTACAGGTGCTGGTCATTTTGAAGTTTTGCGGCACATGGTCGCTGTTGTTTTAAGGCGTCTGCTCAGTTTTTAATTGTATGATTGTGTTGCATCTCTGCATTTCACACTGAATTTTAGCACCTTTGCGGTTCCCAGTAAAGGGCAATGTGGTCTTCTAGCAAATGATGCCCTTCCTTCTTCCTTCCTTCCTTCATTCCTGGGTTAAGCCAGCCAGTAGGAGGACTCTGTGCTCTCAGACCAGCTCCTCCTTTGAGTGTCGGTTTCAAATGTTTATAAATCATACTGTTGCCATCATCAATGACAATATCACTGCTCCAGCATGAATGGAGCATATATTATCGTCGCTCCAATACCTCCTGCTTGCAAGCAGGGTGAGGGATGAAAAGTCAAGAGGCCGCATGTTCAAAACAATTGGGTGGATGGGTCATTTCATATGGAGTCAATTATGAAATCCGAATGTTGGTCATAAGGCAGTCTACGACACTGGAATTAAGTCATATTATTTAGCATCACCTGTAAATAATGAAATAGAATTTGATTTAGAGGCTTGAGACAAATTTGACTTAGAGACTTGACACAAACAGGGCCATATCTCTGGGAAACAAAACGAGGTCATTTTAGGTGGCACACATAATTAGCTATCCTGGTTAATCCTACATTTCGTCTTAGCTAACTCATTTGGTCTCAAAGAAATTCTTCATTCTTTGAAAATTTTATATTATGTATATGATGAGGTAAATATTACCGAAATCCAACAGGCAATTTATTTCAAAAATATGAAAAAATATTGGAATATTAGAAAGAGAAATAGAGGCTTCTGGTGTTGTGTGGAAGTCAGTGACTGGAAGACTAAAGACTGTCGATGCCATATTTATATCCTTTATGTCACTGAGATGAACTTTACCATTTCTTACCTCTACGGCCGGGATTACAGGATTTAGCAATGTACCTGTCAGTCATGGGTCCGTGTCTTTTGATCCGGCAATGGGGGCTGGGTGGGTGGGTGGGGGGAGGGAGGGATTTCGGGTCAGTCAACTATCTTTTGCTACTAGTTTGTTAAATAGAAGATTGTGTGTAGAGAAGAACTCCCTGAAAACCAGGGACTTGAATGAAGGCTAAGGTTGAGTGAGGTGCTGCTCCTCCCTCCTCTTCTTCTTCTTCTTCTTCTTCTTCTTCTTCTTCTTCTTCCACTTGTGGTGCAATGTCTGATCCCATGCATGCCAGGGCTTGCGAACAGAATGCCTGTCAGGTCTCCTTTATGTTTAAAAAAAAAAAAAGAGGATTCGAAATTCCTGCTATGAATGTAATTGACGAGACGATGCATTGGGAGGGCGTGTGTGTTGAGGAGGGGGTTGGGGGGAGGGGGCGGGAGAGGAGGTTGGAAACAGAACTGACCCTCTGGTGATGAATGATATGAGGGTACTTTCTACAGGGTGATGTGGAACAAGTTAAGATCTTGAAGCCAAATGGGGAAACAGGAAGGAAGATGTTTTATAAAAGTTCCTTCGGTGACCTCCTTTGAAGAAGTTAACAGTTCAAGGGCTTAACCTGACGGTTATATTTCCGGGTTTTGTCAAGAATGCAAATGAATTTTTTTTTTTTTTTTTTTTTTTTTTTACTGGAAATGAATTGATCCTATCCAGTGTTTTACCTCAGAGGTACAGTAAGGGCTGCTTGATCATATGCAACTCTGGGCTCTTAATAAAGTCTTCTTCATGCTTGAAACACGTCAAGATATCTTGAATATTCTTTCAGAAAAGACTCTCTTACGTCAGGGGGAATTTTTTTCAAGATGAGAAAGGTTACCATAGAATCTTGCCTTTTTTTAGATGGGGGTAATCCATAACTATATATTCAACTGGGAGATCTGTCTATGCAGTTATATTTTATTTGTCAAAAACCCATGAAATGAGTAGATCTTCCTTCACTGGGTCATTAGTTTTAATATTGATATCTACCAATATATTGCTCATCGTAAAGCATTGTTTAAGAAACCTGATACCTTAATTTGCACGAAACGGGTCCCCTGGCATATATTATTACTTTGACAGGATTTGTATTGGGCAGTCTAGTTAATTCAGTCTGTATGCAGACAAAGCCGACACAAGGGTTTTCTTTTTCAGAAAACTAAAAGTGGAAGGAATCCATTTAGATCTTAACACGTCTGACAGTCAGGGTCCATTAAAGACAAGCTCGTTCTGGCGACAAGAGACGAACTGAATGATAATCATGACACCAATATGGTTTACTTTGAGCTTAAACTTTTGGTAGCTAGGTGCTAAAATAGATATGAAAAAAAGCATTTAAGGAAGCAGGAAAATTTATACGATATACTAAGTACAAACATTTAGACTACCCAGAGGTAGAAGTTTCAATCTGGCTTTCAAACAACAAGGTATTAAACCGTTAACTTTCACAATCCATAGGACTTGAATTAAAAGAAAAAATTTTCGATACCTTATGGAAAACAATCGTGGTTGCTTCTGCGCTATTTCAGTGTCTGAAATTCGACTTCGCTTTGTTTCACTTTGTTTGGTTTCATAGTATAAAAAAGTAGCCACAGGGACTATTCCTTCAACTGGGGACCCTGTCACTTCAAAATAAGGTGCTTCTTAAACCATTTACAACGCCTTTCAGTGTTTAGCACGTCAGTATCGTAGCTAAAAGACTAGAGTCTTTAGTTCCTTTTGATTGTTTCTTCTTGTATTAAATTGCATAAGATTATTAGTCAAAGCCATGATCCATATTTTTCACCTTTGAAATGGACAACTAATACTGCGCATTCTTAACCATCATATGTTTTATGTTTTACATGCATTGATCCATTCTTTACACAAATTTACACTTGAAGATGCTGCTATTTATAAATCATTCACTCGATTTGTGATTTTCACCAAATCTATGGCAACCTTGGTCATTTCTACAATTTGAGTGACAAGTGCATCGCCAAATTCCTGACATTTATAGCATTGACTGATAGGGCATGTAACGATCGTTACACTTTGAACAACGGCTTTTTACAGTGTACACAATCTATCACCTCTGTCAACAATGTTGTTGTCCTGCATCAAAGCTGCAGTACGAGTATATGTAGGCCTAGGCAGAATTTCAGTCAGGGGAGGAGGAGAGTGGAAGTGGCGGGGGGAGGCTATATAACTTAACAATAGTCTATTTTTTTTAACCTGGCAAACTTGCACTTAGCTGCTCGCCGCTGATTGGATGGACGTCCTGTTGTCCGAATCTCACAGTTTTGTTTTCACACTGTTTCAGAATAGAGCGAGTTAAGAGCTAAGTTATGTAATGTTATGTAAATACCAGTTGTAATAAACGTAAGTATTAAGAACTTACATACCGAATTATAATATATATTTAATAGTTATGAAACCACACTTACCGAAGCCGTACACTAGAAAAATGTTTCAAACGCATGAACTTTAATGTTTAATTTCTAGCTAGATTTTTAGCGCAATCATGCATTAGTGGTTTGAAAATAACCAAAACGTATTTATTGTCCATTGCTGAAGGTTCTCTAACGCCTAAGAACAAAAAACTATCGTAGAAATTTAAGCTGAGGAGGTGGAGTTGTGGGAGGAACAGCCACACGGTTGACACAAGGTTGGCGTACTCCCGGCGGGAGCTTCAAATCTGGGTTGTGGTGCTCTTGTGTTCCTAAAATAATCATTAAGATGTTTATGTATCATAATGCTCATTTTTTTTAAACTGTGGACGGAATGCCATCAATATTTTAGGATATGTATAAAGGCAAACTGAACATGCTTCGAATTTATGAATACTTTCTTTTTCTTGTTAGTGTGCTACTCTCTGCTATATAAAATTTCAGTAAATTGACTGTTCTTCGACTAGAGATTTTCAGTTATGTCTTTGCCTGGTGTTTGAAGTTCCTTCATGTGTGCTTTGATCTGCATCGTCTCTTGTGGCCATGGCTGAAATAGGTGAAATAGACAGTCAGGCACCTGCTCGATAGCCGATTCTAAGCTGAATAATTCTGGTTGTACTGTAAGTGGTGTGTGCAGACGACAACTCGCCGGCTGTTCCGCCCACAACTCCACCTCCTCAACTTTTCCGCCAAGCTTAAATTTCTACGATAATTTTTTTGTTTTTAGGTGTTAGAGAACCTTCAGCAATGTACAATAAACACATTTTTGTTATTTCCAAACCACTAATGGCATGATTGCGCTAAAAATCTAGCTAGAAATTAAACATTAAAGTTCATGCGTTTGAAACATTTTTCTAGTGTACGGTTCGGTGGGTGTTGTTTCATAACTGTTAAATATATATAATAATTCGGTATGTAAGTTCTTAATACTTACGTTTATTACAACTGGTATTTACATAACATTACATAACTTAGCTCTTAACTCGCTCTATGACCGTATAATCACAATTCTGAAACAGTGTGAAACAAAACTGATATTCGGACAACAGGACGTCTATCCAATCAGTGGCGAGCAGCTAAGGCAAGTTTGCCAGGTTTAAAAAATAGACTATATATGCTTTGCTTGCGCCAAAATAATACCTGCGTTAGAAATTCGACTTTTGGAAAGCAATGGAATGTGGAGAATTTAGGCCAAAGGCCAAGCACTGGGACCTGGCTCATATAAACCCATTCAATAAGCAGGACGAGTCCAATGTATAGGTGATGCCAGATGACGATTACAATGAACAATTCTTTACAATTAATGAGCGCTGGAAGAGGCGACAATCGTCAACGTGACAACTTTCCTTGGATGCCTGCCTCTCTCTCTCTCTCTCTCTCCTCCCCTCCACGGATTGGCCCAACCGAAAGGTAGCGTGGCTCCGCCCTCATCACATCACTCCTTCCACAGGACTCAAAAAGGAACACGATTGGTCAAGAAATCCCTCTGATGCGATTCAGGGAATTCAGGGAACCAATTGCTGTGTGTGTATGTGTGTGTGTATAATCATAGTATATTCACGCTAACCTATTCCAGGTGCCCAATTGTATGATGAGAAGCCCTAGGTCATCCACACTTGGCTTGAGAGAGAGAGAGAGAGAGGGAGGTTATTGACGCGTAAGGAAACTAAATTGAACTCCCAGAGAATGAGAATTGATAACTAATTATAATAATTATCAGGTGGCTTCACACCTCTCTCTCTCTCTCTCTCTCTCTCTCTCTCTCTCTCTCTCTCTCTCTCTCTCTCTCTCTCATAACCCAGCCAAATCTGTTTCCCATTCCCCTATGCAACCAAATCAAGCATCACAGACAAATGCGGGCATCATTTTCTTATAAGCGCACTTTACTATTTCGGGTACCAAACAGTACAAAGAAAATACCCCGGTCTTAGTTGGTAGGATGGAGTCCAGAGGTCCAGACCAAGTTACAAATACCTTCAGCACCTTACCACAATTCCATAGCAGCCATCAGGCAAGAGCCATTAGGCAAGAGCCCGTGCTAATACGAGGCCAGCTTCATCTAAACCAGCCACCAACCGAAAATCCCCAATCCCACATTTGGAAGATTCACTTATGACAATAGGCCTACCTAGACCGAATTCGAATGTGGGCCGGAGAGTGACTACTGCAGAAGTGGCCCTCTAAGGTCTCCTGTACCCCCACCCACCAACCCACCAGAACACTCAGTTGCAGGGTCATGCCCAAATCTAAAGATGGATCGACGAGGGCTCTTCCTGCTGTCACCAGGAAAACGAAAGACACCACAGTGGAAGGAAGGGTGGAAATAAAACCGACCCAAAGACCCAGGGAATAGAAGACCGAGGATGAACATGACACCTGCAGCGGAACAGACAAACATCCACACCCATACTGCACAGAACAGAATATAGAGGTTAATAAATAACAGAAACTGGACTGCAACATCATATTGCTCAACAATGATCGACCCGAGAAGTTCCTTGCTCTGCCAACATCCTTAACTGGAAAAATGGTCCAGATGATTTTCCAAACCACAGTCAGGAAGGAAGGAAGGAAGGAAGGATGCCACTTCCCCAGGGACAGAGGGAAGGCAGACACGCAATAACCAATCAAGGCTATGATACATTTTTGGGGAATATCAAACATGAATTTGATGGTCTACCATTCTTCACAATACACGTTTTACATACAATTAGTAAAGCAGTTATATAAGTTTTCACAATTCGCGAACTGCTCATATTTGAGCAAACTTGCCACCAAAGGAAGACCTGACTTCATTATTTCAACTGAGAAACTGAGATCATCATCACTAAGCCACAACAACAGAGCATCAGGCAACAACAACAACAGCCAGTTGTCTTCAGCATAACAGACTTCAATAACTGGAAAGCAGATGATGATTGCGAATGAATGAGCAACTGATTAGGAACTGATCTGAACACTTTGAGCAAAGCAAATGTATTCGTAATATACTTTAACTCCTGAGATGTTCCTGTGAAAACAGCCTTAGTACGGTAAGCATTGATTAGATTAGCATCAACGAACTCCAGTACAAGGACAGAACTGCAGCAAACACTACACTCATGGACATGACAGCAGCCTATTCAGTGAGATAGCTTAGTCGAAGCTATCAGCTGCCACAAACTATCACACCAGTAAGCATTCATGGAAAAATCAGACTACCATAAAATTTGATGAAGCTCTCTTATAAGAGACTATCTGGTTGGTATCCACTGCTTTGGACAATAACTAAAGGGGCAATGAAAAGAATTTCCCAACTTTGGTGGCGCAAACGTCTGGGCTGGTCTGTGGACGATACAGACAGCGGGAAGGGTAAGTGTTATGCAGTGAATAAGTATGAGATTCACTGATCGGGATTGTGAGAGAGAGAGAGAGAGAGAGAGAGAGAGAGATGTTTATAATTTAAAATGATGAGCCATGAGACCAAGTAAATTAAAGAGTAACAACAACAAACCTCCAAGATGTGGGAAAGGAAGGAGGCGCTAGAGGAATCAAAAGGTCAGCAAAAATTGACCTGATTTGTCCTTGCCAAAAGTGGGAGTTAAAATTGAACCATTAAGAGTAAAGTAGACATCCTCAAGGAGGCGGAGTTTTATTCAACATAGGTCCAGAGTTCATTCTGATCAATTTTTAGTTAGAGTTAATTTGAAACCCATTTGGGTAGGGATTGTGTCACTCGCTCCTCTCTGAACATCAAGAAATTTCTAAGTCCAGTGTGGCTGGCCGTGTGAAATAGTTTAGTGTTAAGAATAAAACTTATGAAAAACCATGCCCGGTGAAATACTTACCCCCTCCTGAAAAGAGAAAGTATTAATAGACAATTTCAACCTAACTTACCGGGTCCCCTGCGTTACTATCAAGTGAAAGTCAACAGACAGAAACGGAGTCATTCATATGTGGTGCAACGCAAAACAACAAATAAAAACTGCACCGCATAACAAAATAAATGGTGGCAGTTTCGGAGGATTTCGCCCAGCGCACATTTGAAAAACATTAAATGTTCACGGCCCTAGAGAAATTTACAGAGAGTGAGCAGTGACGGCGCTAAAACTAACTCTCAATTTAACAGCGCAAATAATTTCAAGACGGTCTTCATCAAACACCAAACAACATCAACACTGTAGCAGAAGGGAAACGAAGCAGAACGAAATATTCCAAGAACCAGTGAATCTTTTTGCGTCGATCGGAATGAAAAATTGACAGCGGTAAATCTCTGCCTAGTTTGAAACTTCCGAACATTCGCATAAGATCAACAAGAAATTCAGTTTAATAATTATATTTGAACATAATAAGAACAATAGTAATAATCACGGCATAGAACAGCGGTGATTTTTATAAGAAAACGAAATTTACGAAAGAAAGAATCAGGAACAGATCGCCCTAGTACTACGCCGATCGCAACAAGTGGAGAAGACCAAAACAAACTGTGTTGGCGGACGTATGAAAGTCGCTAATATCTACGTCAGTTCAGTGAACTTTCTATCGTGTACGGACTTAAATACACGAAATTTCCAAAATTTTTGGTCGCTAAAAGGAGACTTAGCGAAAAGTAGCGGTAGCAGAGCAGTGACGACGACGGCGACGAATGAGAGCGGAAGACGGCGACGAAAGAGCAATTCAGAACGGCGATAAAGTTTTAGAAGTCAACGCGTTGATAACCGCCTCTCGAAAGGGAAGTGATGCCTTCAATCCACAATTTGGAAGGGATTCCAAATTTTTCTTCAACAAATTCAGCGAGTAGCAGACTGGAAGTCGGCCAAGCTGTGCCGAATTATCGCTGGATGCTAACGACAAATTGCGTTCAAGTGCAATCAGCGCGATCTTCAAGTGCAAGGCGACACGAAGCTAATTGAATAGTAAACATTCATTCCTAGTATCGGGGAATTATCAAGAGAATTTTTTTTTTTCTCTGTGAATTAAATTTTTTTGTGTGCGTAAAATTTTTATATAATTATTTTTCCCTGCAGTGCGCAAATAATTTTTTTAACATAAATAATTTAAGTAAATTATTTTTCTTTTGAATAATATTCTGAATAATTTTCCTTATTGTTGTACGAAGGAAATAATTTTTTCTCATATTTAGTAATTTTTTTACGAAATAGAAATTTTCGTTCACTTGGTGATAGAGACAATTCTGTTTAAATTATTCTATCATAATAAATTTTTTTGTTAAACACTTGGCGCAGCATTTTGCAGTGGAACCCAAACAATTGTATACATAAGACTAATATCAGACTTTTTCAGATTGTGAGAGTCCTATGAAGGAATGAGTTAGGAAAAATTTGAATTTTTTTATAGAGGATACAGTCAACTCAGCAAACATGCAATTGAAGTAAGTACCTGATTCTCAAATTAATTTTTTTTTTCAATTTTTCATTCTTGGAATCATTGAATATTTTATGAATTAATATGAATAACACTTTGGACGAAAGTTATCTCCCGACTGCAACAGACAAGAAGCGAAGACCAGACTCCATATAACCTAAGACCTGTACCTGAACGACTTTCTAGACCAATTGATCCTAGTAATACTAGACCCAGACGTTCTCGTAGTCAAGGTCCCCACTTAGTTTACCGAGTGCGCCTAACCCTTCAGTTGTAACCACTAACCCAATAACTTCCATTGTACCTAGAAATTACAACATGGCGCAAGCCGCCGTAATCAACCCAAGCCACTAGATTTTGTGGAACGGTAGACCCAAGTAATGTAGATAAAAGTAGATTAGAAGAATATGGTGTAAATCGATGGATAGCAGACACAGAAAGCAGAATTTCAGCTGCTGGTATCACAGATGAGAGAAAGAAAATAGATGAAGCACTCTTGTATGTTAGTATGGAACATGGTGATGCACATACAGTTCTTCATTCAGTACTTTTAGGAATATTACTCTGTTTAACGAATTCAAGAAACAGTGCTTACAGTTTTGGCAACCAGAAGCACAGAAAGATCCATGGTATAACATAGGAACTTTCCATCATCAGAAATATGAGGGTAATCACTTAGTTTTAGCCACTAGAGTAGAAGAAGCTATAGATAGAGTGACGACAGATATGAAAGCTGTAGGAATTGTTGTTGGAAGGAAGGATGAATTTGATGATGATGAAACAGATTTAGCTAGTATATCCAAGGTACTTAGATATATGTCATTAGGACCAATCTACGATGCTTTGGGTAAGGAAGAAAGAGTAGCCTTAAAGAAGTACTGTGATAGGAAGCCAAATGATGGAATTGTACAAACTTTGATGTACATAGAAAGGAAAGTAAAACAGAATTCATCAAGTAGTAGTGCAGATTTTACGGGAACCGTAGCTAGTGGAAACCCAAGAAATAATAGCAATCAGTCCAATAGAAACCAATCAGGGCAAGCTAGGTCTAGGTATCAGGGAAATAGAAATTCGTTTGATAGAAATGGTGGGAACAACAATAGGAGATTTAATCAATCAAATGGAAACAATCAAGGTAGGCCGCCAAATAGAGGTAACAATGGGAATACCACTGGAACTAATGGAAATAACAGTGGAAATAACAGGACTCCTGGACAGAGGGGAGCTAGTCAAGGCCAAAATTCAGGGAATAATAGGCCACAGTCAAATAGGCAAAGATTAAATTGTGGAAATTGTGGTTATAACAACCATACAACCCAGAATTGTAGAAGAAACAAATGGTGTTCGAATTGCAATAAGACAGGACATTTAATCCAGAACTGTTGGTACAACAAACAGGGAAATTCTCAGGGGTCTCAAAATAACCACAATACTCAGCCTAATAATCAGAATACCTCCCCAAGTAACCCAAATCAAGGGGATTCTCAGTGACAATCACAGAGAGTGCAGCAGAGAGGTCCATCCTTACAGAGAGAAATAGTGACATTGAATAAGGATGTGTCCCCAACAGACATTACTCAAAGTAATGAAATAGTGTTTTCTGTAAAGAATTTTAATCCGTGTCAGGAAGAGTTGCCTATCATACAAGTACACTTAGAAGGTGTACTGAGTTCCATATTGTTGGATACAGGCAGTAGTGTATCATAGATAAAGGCACTTTAACAAAACATATAGGTTGTGAGCTTTCCCAAATGAGAGAATCCTATAGGACCATAAAGGGGATCGCTGGAAAGCAAATAAGGGCTATAGACAATGTCAATTTAGAGATAGAAATTCTAAATAAGAAATACAGGAAGAGTTTGTGGTGTTGGAAGAGAAATATTTTCCAGCTCAAGCTCTATTTTCCTTCCAGGCTATGAAAAGATGTGGAATTATACTAGATTGTAGCAATGGAAGAATAACTATCAAGGAAATTGATAGAGGAAATGTTTGCTCTCTTGAAGAAGAGGAACAGTTTCAGATAAACTTGATCACTTTACCTGAGACAGCCTCATCTGAAGAAGTAGACATCCAACAGATAGAAATAGAATTTAATGCTAACCCGGGTAGGACAGTGTGTAGAAATTCAATGATAGAAGAAATAGGAGAAGATAGACAAACTACTTTTAAAAGCCTAGAAGCCACTCAGGAGGAATTCTCAGATAGCAGGTATGAACCTGATAACTCAAGTGCACGACAAGTAGATACCTCCGAAGAACTTAGTTCTTTTTCCAAACCTGACGATCCTGACACGCTAATAGATTGTAGTCACTTAATAATAAGAGAAGATACGGAAGAGAAGTATCTCAATGAGGTGTTGCTGTTAGGCAACCTGAAAATGACAGAGATAGGTTCTGTGATACCACAAGATGAAAGTTCAGATGATACTGATGTCTGTTACACTGCCGATGCACAGAATGCAGAAGAAATCTGCTTGGTTAGTACTGCCGATGATAATCTTGTAAAACTCAAATTAAACAATAGTGTTATACTGCATCCACAAGGTCTGACAAAGGTTTGTCTTAAAATTGTAACAGAAAAAAACCTAGGTGATACAGATGTGTTATTAGTTAATGAAGACTTACCAGACTTTGTGAAAATGGACAATTCCCTAGTAAGACTTAATGGTGGACATTGCACGACTTATGTGTATAATTATTCTGACAAGAGACTAGAATTGCATGCAGGCATAGAATTCTGTAAGGGAATTGTGATTACTAACCCTTTACTAACCATAAGTGAAAAAGCATTTGTCTCTGTAGCTGACACAAGAGTTAAATTAGAAGGGGAAGTAAATAATACAGATTTTCCTCATTGTAGGGACAGGTTAATACAGATATTAGAGAAATATAGGAATGTTGTAGCAGTAACAGGAGATAAGTTAGGAAGGACAGATGTCCTGCAGCACAAAATAGTCATAGAAGATGGTGCTAGACCTTTTATATACCTAACTACAAACTTCCAATAAGTCAAAGACCCATTGTAGACGAGATGGTTGAAGAGATGAAGGAAGATGGAGTTGTAATTCCTTCTAAGTCACCTTATAATTCACCTTTACTGCTAGTTCCAAAGAAAGACGGTACTTGGAGGATGGTAATTGATTACCGTAAATTGAATTCCCACACCATCCCCGATCGAATGCCAATGCCAGTCATTAATGACATGTTAGCTCAATTAGAGGTGCCAAGGTTTTTTCTAGCCTCGATTTACTGAGTGGATATTGGCAAGTTCCTCTCGATGAAGAATCCAAGCATCTCACGGCATTCAGTACTCACAAAGAACATTTGCAATTTGAGGTAATGCCGTTTGGTCTTACTTCAGCTCCTTTAACGTTTGTACGTTTAATGCTGCAAATCTTGGGAGATGTTGAAGACGTATCGGTTTATCTTGATGATGTAATAATTGCTAGTAAGGATGTAGAGAGTCATTTCAAGACAATAGAATTAGTATTAGATAGGCTCAGAAAGGCCGGTTTAAAGGTAAAAATTAAGAAATGTCAGTTTCTGAAGAAATCTCTAGAATATCTAGGACATGTTATCAGTGAACATGGTTTTGAAAATGCAAGAAGGAAAGATTAAGGCTATTGTAGACTATCCAGTCCCAAGAAATTTGAAGGCACTAAGAAGATTCCTAGGTATGGTAGGATATTATCGACCTTTCATAAAGGGATTTGCTACCATAGCAAAACCATTAACTGAGTTAACTAGGAAAGATGCTAGCTATGAGTGGAAAGATGAACAGGAAGCAGCGTTCAAAACACTAAAGGATATGTTGATAACAGATCCTATCCTAGTTTATCCAGACTTCGAGAAGGAATTCTACTTAGCCTGTGATGCTTCAAGTACAGGACTAGGTGCCGTCTTGATGCAAAAGGATAAAACAAGGATGAGGACTGTAAACTATGCCAGTAGAGTTTTGAATGCAGCTGAAAGAAATTACAGTACAACAGAAAGGGAATGTTTGGCATTAGTCTGGGGATTACAGAAATTTAGACACATTTTGCTAGGACATAAAATTAATGTTCTTACAGATCATAAACCCATTTGTGATCTTTTCAAGAAAAGGGCTTTTACCAATAATATAAAGTTCAATAGATGGTTCGTTAGCGTATTAGAATTTGCCCCAGAATTTAGATACATACCTGGTAGATATAACACATTAGCTGACGCCTTATCTAGATCACAAGAAGAGAACGAGAAACAAATTACCACTCATAATTTCGCCTTCAGTTGTCAAATCACAGACTTAGATTTAGACAAAGTTCGTCAGGAACAACAAAAGGATTCTAGAATAAGGGAAGTAATTGGTAACCTCTTGCAAGGTGAGAAAAATTCAGAGTTTCAATTGATAGATGGGTTATTGTACAAGACTTCAGACGAACCAAATGCTTGTTCACGTTTGTACATTCCTAATACACTAATACAAGACGTTTTAGAACTAACCCATTCATACAAGTTATCAGGACATCCTGGAATTAAGAAAACATGTAGAACAATCACTAGAAACTATTTTTGGCCTCGATGTAGTGAAGATGCTACTCGATTTGTTCAGAATTGTACCCTATGTAATATACATAAGGAGAATGTCAACGTCAAGGCTCCTCTGGAAATGTATCCTTCAGAATTAAATCCTTTTCAAGTAGTCACAATGGATTTCTTAGGTCCATTCCCGAACACCATCAGAGGAAATAAACAGATTTTAGTTTTCATTGACTATTTGACCAGATACGTAGAAATTGTTCCAACTAGAAACAGAGAAGCATCAACAGTGGCAGAAGCCTTTAAGTCTAGAATTATAACCAGACATTCATGTCCTCAAGTTTTGCTCTCAGACAATGCTGCTGAATTTACTAGTGACATTCTAAAGAAACTGTGTGACTTTTATGAAATACAGAAATGTCAAATAACAGCATATAAGCCAAGCTCAAATGGAGCAGTAGAAAGAACAAATCGCAAGATAAAGGATGTTCTGAAAACATTGGTAACCCCAAACACTGAAGACTGGGACTTGACTCTCGAAGACATACAATTTACTCTAAACAACACAGTAAATGAATCAATAGGAGAAACTCCTCATTTCCTATTGTATGGCTACCAAAAGAGAATGCCAAATTCACTTTTGGATGATGCCACACCACCCAGACGTACGTACAACTACGAGGACTATATTGCTTGGAAGACAAGACGTACGTACGAGACCATTAAAGTCACCAGGGCTAGATTAAAGGAGTTACATAAAAATCTAGTAAGTATTACAATAACAGATCCACCATACCCTCGTTAAAGGTAGGACAACAAGTTTATGTACTCAATCATGTTCTTGAAGGACCTAATATTAAAGTATCACCAAAATTTCGAGGTCCATATAGAGTTTTAGAAGTTTTGAAGTTGAATAAATTCAAGTTAATGCATGAAATTACCTTGAAAGAATCCATTGTACATTGGAACCACATTAAAGTAGTTCATTCAGAACCTTGGTCGTCTACCCAGTTGAAAGATTTGTCCAATAAAGATAAGATAGATAATAAAATAGAATCTTCAATGACCCCAAGGTATAATTTGAGAAGAAGGTAATGGCAAGTGCAATGGTAAACAAATGTAGTTGATAAGATTTTTACTGCTTAATAACATTATTTCAGCAAATGGATTGTATGGTGGTTGGCAGTGAGTCAAATTGTGAACTCACTCGTACAACTAAGGAAGGAGCCATCATCAAGGAACATGGCAAGGTAAAGATGATACAGGACCTAGCCATTGTTAAGATCCAGAACCGGACTCCATTATCGATCAGAGAGAGCAGTTAGTCCAGCTGAGCAATCAGATACAGGCAGGATTACAAAGTGTCCAAGATAGAAATTTGTACGACATGCTCTCCAAGTTGCAGAGGGACATCGATAGTGTTATGCCAAGGAAAGTAGTAAAGCGATCACTCATACCCTTTATAGGCGTCGCTTTACACAATCTCTTTGGAGTGGCGACCGATGGTAATGTTGAAAGGCTAAAGGAAAGAGTGGCACAACTTGAAAATTGGGCTTCTGAGCAGGGCACTGTCTATAATAAAGTAATAGGAAATGTCAATCAAAATCAGAAAATGATCACAGTGCTGAAAGAATTTGTGAATAGTGCCCTCCATAATGTTTCATCAGAAATTGCTAGAATCCATCAAACAGAAATGATGGAGCAACTGCTCATAGAAACAAGTAATTTCCTTCTGGAATACAAGGAATTACTCAATGCAATCATGATGGCAGGTAAAACCTGCTGTCGCCTTTTCTGATAACCCCTAGTGAAATTGAAGCCATTATTCAGAAATGTGTTGTGAACAATCACTTGAAGCCACTAGTAGAAAATATAGTGGACTATTATGGCATGATCACAGTGAAAGTGATGCCAATCAAATTATACTAGTGATCCCTTTCAACAATCCAGACATCAACTCATTGATGTCAGTCTATCCATTCCAAATGGTAGTAGATATTAAGTCCATTGTACTAGAAGGAACAGTTCGACACTTTGCCTTGCAGCATGATTCGTTCTTAGTGACTGAAATTCCCTAACATGAGTTCAGGGAATGTGTCATGCTTAATGATGGTGTATATGTTTGTAACATTGTGAATTTCTATGAACCCTTGAATGCTCTTCATTGCCTAGATGATCTTGTAAACAACAAGAATGGTAAGAACCATTGTAAATATATACCGTTTACAGAAACTTTCAAGGCTCAAATCATTGATGATGAAATTTTTGTGTTCTCAGCAAACAGATTGAATGCTAAGATTGACTGTAAGTCAAACAAAACAGAAGTAGTTTTCATTAACGTACACTCATTTTCATCTGCTTGTGAATTGGTCATTTTACATAATTTGTATTACAAACCTACAGTCTTCACGACATACAGTTTGAATTTCAGTAAAAGTGTACATCAGTTTGCAGTTATTAACGAATTTCAACTTTCAGAACTGGAATTGGAGACATTCACAAAACTAGAAGAGGTTCATACTTTCTTTCATACATATAAGACCGAGATTTCTCCTATCATGTCATTCATAAATGTCATTCTTTTGGTACTGTTTGCTTTTATTTCCTTTATAATTGTCAGGAAATTAATATTGAATAAGCTTACCATAATTAAGGACATGATGGACAGAATCCTTCCTAGAGAGTAATAGCATTTACCATTGACTTGCACTTGAACATTTGATGATTGATTTTTTACAATTTATGATTGATAACCAGAGAGTAATAGGCATTTGATATATTTACTTTGTGTAATTTTCTGCATTTAGTTTTATGATTGATAATAATTCATGAGTATATTGTTTTGACAAAGGAAAATTATAACATTTCTTGCATTTATTGTCACCCGATAGAAATAATTTCAACTTTATTACTAGTAATTGACTATTAGAAATTATTGAAATTGAAAGCTAAAAGACTATGGTCAAGTTGAGTTGGTTATCTACTTGCATTGTAGTCAATCCATGAAATGTTAGTGCAGTGAATAAGTATGAGAAAGGGATGGGATTATGAAAGAGAGGCCTCCCACCCTGAAACATTCCCAATGTTGAAAGTTTAAAATGATGAGTGGGACCAAGTGCTAACCATAACAAACCCCAAGATGTGGGAAAGGAAGGAGGAGTTAGACTGATAAACAAAGAAGTGAAACCCAGCAAAATTGACCCCATCCTTGGTCCTTTAAAAGTGGGAAAAGAAGGAACCATTAAGAGTAAAGTGAGACAGGTCTCTCCCAGAAATAGATTTTTTATTCAACATTGGTCAAAATTCCTTCTGATCAATTTTTAGCCAGAGTTACTTGAAAACCAAATTGGTGAAATTGTGTCACAGAGAAATCAAATCAAGAAATTTCCTGAAACAAAAGGCTGAGACTTGTAGAGTTTAGTAATAAAACAAAAAACTTGCCACAAGAGTTTAATTATCCCAGTAGCAAGATGTGGTAAAGATATAATAATGATATAATAAATATTTAACCTAATACAATATCCCCTGGGTACATGAATACAAAATCATCCTTAGATTAATGAGTACATAAAAGTGAAAATTTAGGTACTAATCATATACTTAAAACTAAGGTATATAAACTATGTCCCACAAGATAATACATGTAACATTTAAATTAAACAAATAGACAGGACAAAACTATGACATGGTCAGGAGAAAGGCTGTATAAGCATGCCTGACCTGGAGATGACCGAAGGGGAATAACTGAGGCAGGTAGGAGGGAGGAGAGTGACTGAGTACTAAGAAGAATTAAACGGGGGAAATATGTAAATATGCCGCCACTGTAGTGAATTTCAGAGCTTCTAGTGATTTCAGGTAGTATAATTAAAAACTACGGGAGACTTCCACCCTCCATATTTTGAAAGATCCTCGAAATTCATATAATGAAAATAGTTAGTGGAGGTGGCCACTGCTATAATGTCATGTACTTTTGGGACTGAATCTGGGTTTGCATGTTTAATGAAATACAGGATCTGTTGCCTAATGGCTTTCAAAGAGATGGTTCCTCCCCTTCCCTTACAAACAGAGGCCCGGAAGTTATGTGTGAGGTCCTGTCTAAATAGGCTTTCAGGGTAAAGACTGGGCATAAAGACAGGTCCTGTGGGAGGGGGATGACCTTCCAGGAGACCACCTATCTCGAGGATCTTCATTTTTAGCTAGGAACTTAGGGTGAGGAGCTAGCAACACTTCACCTGATGGAAGGAAATCAATATGATTGGGTTCTCTATTCAAGGCAGACAGTTCAGAAATTCTAGCACCTGAAGCTAAACTAATCAAAAATAAGGTCTTCCTCAATAAGTTAGTGAAAGAGCAATTATGATTATCTATTTCTGAGGCTAACTTAAGAACATCATTTAAGAACCAGGAAACCGAACGTGGGCGGGTTACTGGTCTTAAACAAATCATTTGGCTTTAGGGATAGACGAAAAATAAGAGTCTGTTAAGTTAATTTTAAACCCGTGTAAAAATATCTTTTTTAAAGCTGATTTTGCTGTAGTAATGGTACTTGAGGCCAGACCTTTCTCAAATAATGACCTAAAAATGAAATAGCTAAATTAGTGGTCATTACAGTAGCTTCAGATTCTTTTAAGAAGAGTGCTAATTTCTTAACTGCTGAGTCATATTGTCTAAGAGTGGATTCCCTTTTATCTGATTCTAGGAACAAAGTGTAATAGGATCAATATTAGCATCCTTCTGAGCTGCAAACTTCATGAAATCCACAAAGCCAGGGCATTCTGAATTCTTGAGGAAGCTGAACAGTCTGAGTTTGTACTATTTAACCATTATAATTTAAATTGGGAATGATTGCAAACACCGAAGCTTCAGCTCTAGAAGAAGTGGAAACCAGTTGCTCTTTCAACCAGTTGGGAGCTAGAGAAGGGCTATCTGAATTTTGAAATGTCCTGAGCTTGTTTTCAACTTGACATTAGAAAGATTTTACTGGAAAAGAGGTAAATCCTTTTCCACTTGTTCCAATCTATGGACATTGCATCTGTGGAGTGAGCTAGAGGGTCCAGGTTGGGAGCAACATAACAAGGTTAAGTTTGTGATTGCATTCTGTTGCAAAGAGATCTACTCAGACCCGGAACTTGATTGCAAATCCATTTGAATGAAGTTTTTCCAGGGACCATTCCGACTCCAGCGAATGTTGTCCTGATAGGAGTCTGCAATGACATTCCGGACCCCTGCAAGGTGGGTAGCAGACACATGCCACCGGTGTTTGTTTGATAGAGAGAATATTGCTATCATAACCTGGTTGATCCGACTAACTTGAAATCCCTGTTTAAACAGTGTACTAAGACTGAAACGCTGTCCAGGACCAATCTTATATGAATCAGATTGTTCGGACGCCAGAAGTTTCTTCAGGGTTAGAAAGACTTGGCCATTCAGCTTCCAGAACATTGATATGAAACTGGCGGAACATGGAACATAGACCAAGTCCCCTGTACCTTCTTGTGTTGGGAGTCATCCTCCCACCCGCTTTTAGGGAAGCCTCTCGGTGTGAATCACTAGAGATGGCGGAGGAAACTGAAGGGGCACTGACTTCCATAAGCTCTTGACAGCCGATCCAAGGCCGGAGTCTCTTCTTTAAAATCGGTGGAATCAGAGATATTTTGTCTCTGAACCTGACATTGGCTCGACTCCATACCCTGTTTATGTCTTTCAGTTTGGATTTCAAAAGAAGATCCGTCACTGAAGCAAACTGAAGAGAACCTAAGACTCTTTCTTGGGTACGACATTGCTTTCTTGTTCTTGAGGAACTGTCTGGTTGCTTTTACTATTTCTCTCCGTTTGGCATCTTCTGAAGAGATAGTCTGTGTGGTCACAGGTCCCATTGGATTCCTAACCATTGAAAGCGACTCTCCGCACTAGGCGGGATTTCTCCTTGTTTATCTGAAAGCCCAGTGATTCCAGAAAGCCGATTACTATGGCTGTTGCATTGAACATTCGTTGACGCTGGATGCCCAAACAATCCAATCGTCTAGGTATCGGCAGCATGATCCCCTGAGACCGATTTGCTGAACTTCACCGTAACCTAATAGTTTGGTGAAGATTCTGGGAGCTATATTGAGACCGAATGGCATGACCCTGAATGAGTATGCCTGATTTCCTAGTCTGAACCCCAGATAAGGAGAGAACCTTCATTTCAATCGGGACATGATAATAGGCGTCTGAAAGATCTATAGAGGTGGTTACGGCTCCACAGGGGCAGTAGGGTCCGAACCTAATTTGAGATTGTCAAGAATTCGAAACTTGTCGCATTGAATGTAAAATTTAGACGGGACAAGTCTAGAATTACTCTTCGCTGACTGGAACCTTTCTTTGGAACACTGAACAGTCTGCCTTGAAATTTCAGATGTCTCGCTTTCTTTATTGCCCTCTTTAATAATAGATCTTTCACAAAGTCCTTCAGAGCCTTGGAGGGTGATTGATGGAACCTGACTGGGGGAGGACTTCTGTCCCAACTCCAGCCCAGTCCTTGGAGACTATGCTCTGGGCCCAGGGACTGAAGCTCCACTGGTCCCGAAAATGGTATAACCTCCCGCCTACCTGAGATATCTCACTGTGCGGGAGAGGGTCTGCCTCCTCTGGAGCCTTCTGCCTCCCCTTCCTCTGGAGGAGGAGCGGGATGTTCCTCTACCTCGAAGAAGTACCCCTAGCTCTCGTTCCCTTTGCATTTTGGATAGACCGAAATGCAAAACTTTCATAAGAAGCGTTGTAAGCTGGGAGAGACGTATGAAGGGGCAGCAGAGGTTGATGGGCTGGTTGGACCAGCACATACTGAGGTTGAGGTTGGGAGGTTGAAGAATGACCAGGGACGGGGACCTGGACAGCCTGCAAGACAGTCTGAGTCAGAAGCCGTTTAAACTTTTGAACTTTTTCCCTGGCTTAAAATGAGTTCAAAACTCGGGCTTATGCTTCCTCTTCAAGGATAAACCCCATCGGGAGCGGAGACTCTGGTTGGCCCTATGGAACCGGCCAGACTGCATCAACACTTCCTGGGGGAAGAGGAGTCGAACCAAACCAAGTAAAACAGATGGAATTGTGCTTTTTATGAGCCTGTTAAATCATGACGGATGGAGGCTGCCGAAAGATGTGTTTCCGGCAGTTCAACAAAATCATGCGAACCCAGTACCTTGACGAAATCATACAGGTCCTGCTGAAATCTCCCGAAGAGAGATTTCATCAATTACCTGAAATCGCATCTTTGCTATACCTACTGACGTTGCAATTTAACCAAATCAGAAACCAGTTAAAGGACCTAACTGAAATCTGTCCTTAGACTCAGCTTCAGCCTTCATCAATTTACGAAATCATTTCGAACTCCATTAATCAATTAAAGCGAAATCGTGTCAGGGTCCAGCCGAGTAACCGTGAAGGTATCGGAGCTCCTACCCAATAACTGAGAATCTCCGGGTAAGACAAGAAGGTGGGATCTGTCTCCCGGTAGGTGAGGAAACAAATCAACCTCTTAACAAGCCTTGTTGGTGAACCCATCCATCTTTAGAGGTGCACGGGGTGGGGAGAACTTCTCCCAGAGAAATCATTATGAAGGCACCTTTTGCATCAGTTTAGAAATGTTCGAACTGCCACTCCGATCAAAGTCCGTAATTTAATTTAATCGACTGGGCCTGGTCCCATTAGATGACAGTTTCCTTAACGATCGGACCGAACCCATGCCTCCTCAATTAAGCCTGGCATAACCTGCGTAAGGTGATTTCAGGTTAGGAGGGAAGAATTCCAATTCCTCAGCCTAACGAAATGCCTAGGCCCTCGAAGTGAGGGTACCCATGCTGGGGGCAAAGAGGGTCAGAACGCCAGTACATTTCATTTAACAAAATCGGTAGGCTGAAGTGTCAACGGAGAAATCGGTTTGTTGGCCCTACATCACTTAATGAACCCGGAGATTAAAGTCCTTTGAGACTTAACCTCCTCTGACAACGAGAGCACATCATTTAATGAAGACAGCTGACTTGAGAGTAAAAAATTCAATTATCGAACCCGTTTTTGTCAAACTGCTTCATAACGAAATCTGCAAATGAACCCTTCAGCATCAATTAACGAAGGAGTGTGGGAGCCTCCTTATTTGTTTAACGAAATCGTGTCGAACCCTTCCCAGAATTAGAGGCCTTGCTCTGGCACAGGGCTACATAAATTAATGAAATCTTGAGGGAACCTCGAGCGGACTTCAATTAAAGAAATCTTTTTCTTTACAGTTTTAACCTTAACGAAATCATGTAGACCTTGCACCGTCCATAAGGCAAGAGGATTTCGAACCCAAACCTCGGAAGGAAGCAAGTGGAAGAAGGAGAAATTAAAAGAAGATCACCTGCCTCAATTACCCTCTTACCTGTCTGCAAGTCCAGGTCCACATTCATTAATTCAAGGTCGAAATCGTTAAGGGCCGCAACATCCTCAATTGACAACTCCGCATGCAGCGACTTCTTCCTGGGAGGGCTGCGTCATCTCCCCCATCCCAGCGATCAACGAAATCGGCTAAACCGTCATCAATCAACGAAATCTGAGATCCAGAACATCAAGAGAACGTTGCAGACGTCCTCAGACAGGATGTAGGGCTTTCCTGCCCCGACGTTCCTAAACCCCTGACATCGCTGACCCAGGTCTTGAGGGTCGACAACGAAGAGTCCCGAGCTGCGGTCAATCTGGAAAATTTAGAAAGTCAGGTGACTGAGCCTCCTAAAGGGAGAATATGTTATAATTATCCATAAGAGACCAAACTGAAGGTGAACGTGAATCGGAAGTGGAAAACTAAAGGACTCATCCAGAACCTGTTCATAGAGGGCGAAGCATACCTCACAAACCATCAGGGTGCCAGACAGTCAGGTCCCCCACGTGGACTGCACAACCGATGGGACCTGCACACTTCATGCCCGCTGGCTTGATGCAGCACAGCGGTGCACCCCTGCTCCTGACAACGCACCATCTGTAAGTTGACTGGTATATGAGTATGCTAATAGGGCTGCCGGAGTAGAATGCCGGAGCAGTGTCTTAAAATAATAGTTATCCAAGTAGGTCCCGCCGGAGCTAACCGGGAGTATAAGGGGCTTACTGGAACATGCAAGATCACCTACCTAGAGGGACCACCGGAGTTAATCCGGAGGATTGAATAAAGGTCCCAAAAGGCCAGTTAATCTAAAGGTAATAAATAATAAATATATATATATATATATATAAACAATATCCAGATAGGTTAAAGGAGCGAACCGGGAGTCGTTAAGGGGCCTACTGGAACATGCAAGATAACCTCAGGGACCGCCAGAGTTAATCCGGAGTGATGGAAAGGTCCCAAAAGGGTGGTATATAAACATAATATAATATATATATATATAAAATGAATAAACATATATGCATCTAGGGAAAGGTCAACTATAAAAGTGGATATTTCTGCTTGGAGCCGTAAGTCCTGTACTCCAATACGGTGAGGGAGGAGGTGTAGTGAGCACCATCCGACCAAAACACCATACCAATCCGGAGTGGAAGGCAACAAGAACGTCCGACTACCTAGCAGAGAAAACACAAAGATAGCTAATCGGCGGAGAGTAGATACTGGGAACTATAGGTGTTCTAAGTGAATAGAACGAATATAAATGTCATTGATATCGTTAGAACAACGGAAGACAGTCAGGTGGGAAACACTAACTGGCAACATGAACACAAATTCTTTACTCCCCCAGATATTGTTCTGGGAACGACACTTATTTGGGAAAAAAAAATTTTTGACACTAGGAGAAATTCATGGTATAGGCCACGAGCGAGGGATCCAGGATAGCGACCAGGGGTGGGTAAGCACTCTCCGGGCGCCATGAGATCCATCCTTCTCCCTGACGATCGGACGAACATGTACGAACGATACTGAGAGAGAAGAGGGACGGGGAACACTCAAGGCCAAAAGCAAAGAAAGGAATGGGAAACAGGGGTGTGGGAGCACCCCGGTCCCTGAACTGAGGTCTCGATGGGTGTGACCGGGTAAGGTCAGGACCGATTAACGAGAGAACAGACCAATCAATGCAGAGGAAGGGGATATAAAGCTATGGCGAAAGGAACAGGATAAACTCTCTTTTGGTAAGTTAACATAATATATGAAAGACATGCCATAACCAAGGGTGGGAGAGGGAAGGGTGGGGAGGAAGGAAAAAATGGGGTAGGAGAGGGTAAACATGAAGATGGAGAATAACCCCTGAAGATGTGGTTCGGATGAAGGTAGGCTAATAGAAACCCATAATATTCCAGCTTAACCTTTTTAGGACTGTAGAGTCTAAACGGAAAGGCCGAAACAGGAGAGGGAGAAGCATGAGTGGCCGACTCTCTAACCAAACGCTTTCCAAAGGGAAGCTCAACTATGAACCCTCCTACACACCAAACCTTCTTTCCTAGCAAGGAAGAGATCGCCAAGCTACAACCTAGGCTAACCTAACACAGCCAGTGGCTGAGGGAGAAGCCCAGGGGAAAAAGTATCTACTCCACTAGCCTAAAGTTAACCTATCCTAGGCAAAAATTAATAATGATCTAACTAATCATAAAAACATATGTAGAAGGGAAGACCAAGCCCAACGCGATATGAGCGCGGAGGGAAAATGGCCAACCTTCCAGATATAAAACTAAAGGATATAATCCAAAATATCAAAGACATCCGTGTGCTAGGCTTAAAATAAGCTAGATAAGCATAACTGTACCATCTCAAATAAAATATCCAAGCACTGGAGGAAGTGAAGGTCCAAATTATAACGCTGTATAATAATTGATAAATAGCGGATAGGCCGAGGGGGAAAAAAAGCCTAGCCTAAACCTCCTCACCAAAACTTCTCAGAGAAGGATAAAAAAACAATAATATAAAAACCAATTGAATATATAATAAGCAAAAGGGCACAACATAAGAAAAAGAAGGGGAACAAGTTTGACATAAATCCCGCACCGACTGAAGGTCACATGGGGTCAGGAGAAGGTGGATGAGACGCCATATAAATCCCTCTAATTATTAAATTAGAGGGAAATAAGGAGCCTCAACCGCCTGGAAAATAAAATACAGAGATGGTACTCAACTTAGGCATCCAAGGAGGATGCCATAGTAATACGATCAAATGAAGGCATACAAGAACAGTACAACAACAGCGGATGCGTGCTAAAAGTGGAATGTGGGTGACGCCGGTTTGTTTACAGTCCGCGAGTGGTGCGGGGTTTGTAACGGCACCTCACTCGGTGGGACTTTTTGACATTGGGAATGTTTACAGGGCGGAGGCCTGTGATTGTGACAATCTCACCCTTTCTCATAACGACTCCATTTCATGGAGCTCGCACCCTTGTTAGTAACTCCGGCTTAGCTTTTTAGCTTTTCTCTGGTATATTTAGCAATAGCTTTACCTAGAAATAAGTGCTGAAAGGTTATTTCACCAGTGACACAGGTCGGAAAACCCAGAAATAGGCATTTGATATATTTACTTTGCCATAATTTTCTGCATTTAGTTTGAGTATGTGATATATAAATTCATACTTAAGTCTTGTTTGCATTTATTGCTTGTTAATAGGAAATTATTGACAATGAAGTAATTGACTATAGTCAAGTTTTTCTTTGAATGTATATCATAGGCATTCATATAATTTTATTTCCGTACACCTGCTTACATGACTACTTATTCAAATTCGCATTACATTATTATTGCTAGGTTTACCTTAGTTGGTTGGCTTAGAATTAGTTTTTGTAATGGTTTTGTATACTGTTGAGTTGATTATCTACTTGCATTGTAGTCAATGCAGGTAGGTGGCCGAGTGATGTTATGCAGTGAATAAGTATGAGATTCACTGATCGGGATTGTGAAAGAGAGAGAGAGAGAGAGAGAGAGAGAGAGACGATGTTTATAATTTAAAATGATGAGCCATGAGACCAAGTAAATTGAAGAGTAACAACAACAAACCTCCAAGATGTGGGAAAGGAAGGAGGCGCTAGAGGAATCAAAAGGTCAGCAAAATTGACCTGATTTGTCCTTGTCAAAAGTGGGAGTTAAAATTGAACCATTAAGAGTAAAGTAGACGTCCTCAAAAGGCGGAGTTTATTCAACATAGGTCCAGAGTTCATTCTGATCAATTTTTAGTTAGAGTTAATTTGAAACCCATTTGGGTAGGGATTGTGTCACTTTGCCTCTCTGACATCAAGAAATGTCTAAGTCCAGTGTGGCTGGCCGTGTGAAATAGTTTAGTGTTAAGAATAAATGAATGAAAAACCAGTGCCCGGCAAATACTTACCTACTCCTGAAAAGAGAAAGTATTAATAGACAATTTCAACCTAACTTACCAAAGTCCCCACGTTATTATTAAGTGAAAGTCAACAGACAGAAACGGAGTCATTCATATGTGGTGCAACGAATACAAATAAAAGTGCACCGATAACATAAGGGATTAACAGGAATATGAACAGTCTATGTATGCAAAGTTGAATTGTATTGCAAACGGCATGTCCAGAACCTGGAAGAGAGAGAGAGAGAGAGAGAGAGAGAGAGAGAGAGAGAGAGAGAGAGAGAGAGAGAGAGAGAGAGAGGGTTGGAGAGGGAATTGAATGACAATTTTGACACCAATTAGAGTCATGATTTTGGCACCAACTGAATGCTAATTTTGACGCCAATTAGAATGATGATTTTGACACCAATTGAATGCTAATTTTGACACCAATAAGATTTACCTCCAATGTTAACTCCTGGTCGCTAGGTGTTTCAGGTGTTTCAGTAAATATAAACAGAAACATTTAAGGAGGAAAATATATATATATATATCGATATATATATGTATGTATTTATCCTATATAGACATTATTATATATATTGTTATTATATATATATAGATATACACATAATACATACACACACATTATTTTATATATATATATATACATATATATATATATATATATATATATATATATATATATATATATATATATACATATATATATATATATATATATATATATATATATATGTATAGTATATATAAAAATTGAGTAATATCAATAGCTTCAAAACACGTCTGCTTCAAGTTAGATAGAAAGAAATCTTCCCGCATCAGCTCCACTCAGAAGGCCTTCACCATCATTACACCTGGCTGGGGAGTTGGCAAAGCTTGATGATCGCATATAATGCTGGTTGTAACTGTTGACTAGAGCTCAAACTGTTTGTGATGTATGCGATAAGATGCCAACGTAAGTTTATGAGAGGCTTACAGCAGTGTGATCAGTACTTAAGCATGTTACTTAGTGATATGGTGCACCTTGTCTAAGATTTGTGAGACAGTCCTTTCTTTCGCTTAGAGATTAAAAATGAAACAGATTGATGAAACTCCTCGTTATAGTGCTGTAGCATATTTATCAAGACAAATTGCTTTCTTCCATTTGATTACAGGAGTAATGTGTATGAACACAAGCCGCGTGGCTCTCCTACTAATGATGAATTACTCATCAATTGGATTCGGGAGATTGTCAGGAAAGAAATGACTTAGCTGCGATCTCAAACAGTTAAGTCTCATCACCTAAGGATTTGCTTTTCGTTTGTTGTGCTTTTTATTGGAGAAAACGATTTATGGTTAAATGATGCTGTTTTTATTATTATTATTATTATTATTACTATTATTATTATTATTATTATTATTATTATTATTATTATTATTATTGTTAGCAGCAGTATTCAGATATAATGCCTCCTTTGTTTGTTGTAAAGTCATTTTCCGTCAATACATCGTTAACAGATATTCAAGATGTTTACAGCTACACGCAGAAAAAATAATGCGTGTTACATGTGGGTTGAAATCCTGAAAGAAGAGATTATTCGATATGCAATGAAAGTTGCCACAAAAAATATACAGAATATCGGAGCTTCCAATAAAAATATTTTGCAGCAAAGTTAAATGCCCAAACATATCACTAAATACACGTGAAGCTTACACATATAATACTTAAAAATATAAAATAGCTTCAGCCAGCTCTACGTGTGTCCATTCAACAGAGAAGAGAGAGAGAGAGAGAGAGATATAGAGAGAGAGAGAGATATATATAGCATTACTTGATAATAGAAGGTTATCCAGCGAGCGAAAACATGTTTGGAACAGTGACAAATCGTTGCTGAAAGTTGTCACATGAGCGCAACAGCAACACCGTTATCACCATTATGATGAAGACACAGACAGCGCGTGAGTGACAGTGTGAAATGCATCATAATAGCCGTTGTTGAGAATTGAGTAGGAGATGGTTTACTTAAGATCACTATGATGGATAAATGTAATACTTCTTTCATTCATATTTATGAGTTTTCGATACTTAATGTCTACTCGATACGTCCATGATAGCTTTCCGCAGCTTTATTTGAAGTTTAATAGTATATTAGGGCAGCAAGACAGAATAGGACTAATGGAAGGTATTCAGCCTTCAAACGGCCACGATCATGTTCACAACCCATATATATATACATATACATGTTACATATATATACGTTTATATTTCTATATATATATACATATATATATATATATATATATATATATATACTTTTTTTACTATTATGTTTTAAAGTTTAAGTAGAATACTGATGGGATTAACAAGTTTCTAGTTGACCTGAAGTGATTAGACAGCTTTTTTTGTTGTGAAAGTTAAGAATCAATATTACCTAGCAATAATTTTGCTGCTTATTAATTGAATCAGTATTATACGAAAGATATAGTCACCAGAAATAACATTGAACATCTGTCATCAGTGCTAGTCGAAGCTTACCACTTCTCCTTACGAACTCTCGCAGCTTAGTAGAATGGTTCAGCAATCGGCGACCAGCCATACCACATCGTCTGCCCGTGCCAGTTTGGCTCACTCTGATACGAACTCAACAGCACATAATACCTTCACATTAAAATGTTGAGCTTTTCGTTTGGCAGCAAAGCTGTTTTACCTTCTTTCATTTGTCTTTACTATTAATGACAAGTGTTATGTGAAAATTTAAATTCTCATCTCAGTTTGCTCCAGCTATGTATACGGTTGTAAAGAAACAAACAAATTAATGGAATAAAAGACAAATAAGGCTGAACTCAATCAATCAGAAAATTGTTTTACCTGATGCTCAGGAATGAAATAGAAGAAGAAGAGTTAGCTAAAGCATTAAAGTTAGTTGTGCCATTAGCACAGTTAAAGAAGAGCAGAAAATAGTTCTCTCTCCTCATGGGCCTGTCGCGTGAATGGGAGAAAGCTCTTCATTAAAGAACATCTGTTGTTATTCAGTGCTCAGCAACTAAAAGATATTTAAATAGAGACGAGAAGACTTTGATCGCTTAGCAGTGCTTCGAGTTATGTAGAGACGGGATGTGTCATCTTTCTACATTGGTATCATAGTTCTTCCTCTTCTTCTTCTTCTCTCTTCTCTTCCTCTCTCTTCCTCTCTTCCTTGAAAGAAAGCACCCAGAAATTTCCTTATGTCGATTTTAAGCTCGATTCGTAAGCATTAATCTCTTTTCAGTTAAAGTTTGTATCATGTGAATGATTGTTATGCTCTTTCTAGTCATTGATTAAAATATAAATAAGTCATCAGATTTTACAAATATACTAAAGATTAAAATATAATTAACAATAACAATACACACACATAATAATAATAATACAATAATAATAATAATAATATCCTAAACAATAAAAATGCTGCCACAGTTTATTGTAACATGATATATAGTAAAACATAAAAACAAAATGAATAATAATAATAATAATAATAATACAATAATAATACACACACACAATAATAATAATAATACACATAACTTCAGTGAAGTACTGTATGACTCCGACATCAGCAACTTCTGGTTATCAGAAAGACAGTAAACAATATTGAGTAAGCGCCGTTAGCACACAGTTGCATTTATCAAACTTTCTTCGCCTCCCGAGGCTTTACTAATTTCTGCTGTTTTGTCATATTCTACCAATTACTTATGTTCACAATCAGATATTTATAAAGCACTGACCAAATATATTTTATAGTGAAATCTGGCACGAAAAAGTATTGAGCAGCTTTATAAAATAGACACACACACACACACACACACACACACACACACACAATAATAATACATTGCTCACACAAAAATGAGCTGGCGAAAAACATAAAATTAAACGACAGTTAGTGTTTTAATATTTGTGGATGCACATAGTTAGTTGAAATATTAGTCATGTTCAGAATATTCTGTTATTTGCATCAATGATGTTTAGATATTTATTTTATATGTGTCACAATACCCATGAACATTATACATAAAAGTAATACATTTTTAGACATCATTTTCGAAAGTATTTGCCGATGGAGTTTCGTTGCGCAAATCCTTTTATGTGTTATTACACAGTCTACATTTTACAAAGTCATTTAGTCATTAGCTCCGACTAAAGGCGAAACAGTCGGTTGTAACGGCGCCGTTAAAAATCAGGTCAACTGAAGCCTGTTGTGTAAAAACAGACAAGCGCCGGTCAAAGAAGAAACAATCAACGCCACGCAGCGAAGAAACACGTGCGGAGCGAAAGGCGGTTTATTACATCATGCCTCGTTGGATGGACGCGCCTTTGAGGAAAGAACAGCTTCGGATGAGAAACCCTGGATCTCTGCTCACACCGAGCCGAAGGCATTTTCCCCGAGGCTCATTGCTCACGGGGATGTCCTCAGCTTTGTGTCCCACGAGAAGTCAGCCACAGCAAAGAAGCTGCTTATCACTTCAGACCTTCCGTTTATCTCAGTTCACGATACTGGGACATCAAATGGTAAGCAGTTGTTCCAATAAAATATGATAGCACACCACGAAAGTGGCTGGGCGCACCACAGCACCACTTATCAAAGGAAGAGGTGCCAGTTGCAAAGGGATCGCAAGTGACAACACAGGCTATCAAGTGATGGCTGTCCAGGAACAGAAAGCTATAAAAATATCGACTTGAGTTGAAACCAGTCTGCCGTTTCTACTTTGGGAGGACCCGACTACTAAAAGAATGATCGACAGAATGTGTCAGTCGAAGTTTCAATCCTGGATTTCCAGAACATCATAATAGCTGCAAAGGAAACACTGGTCGGAGAGCCAGCCATAGGGTGATGAAGATAGTCTCAGCCGGTTGTTTCATTATGTGGTTGAATGACAATTAAACCATAGATAGCTTAATACAGACGATGGGATGAAAATGTCATGTTGTAAGTTTGATGAAAGTGTAGAGAGATGCACAGTAGATGATGGGTAGTGGGCCAAAGACACGAGTTGAGCAAAATCAAAAGGGATGAGACACGAGTCATAGGTGTTTGCAGTGTTATTATTAGAAGGATGAAAGGAATGATGGGGCTTGGGAGATATTAGAGCATTTGTATAAAGAAAGTGATCGTCAGAGCTGTACGCAGGGCAGAAGAAAGATTTCCGGTGTCGAATAGTGACACAGCAGTATTCGAGGAGAGAGTGAAGGAAAAGATCGTAGGGAACAAGAGAATTCGCGACCCAGCAACAAATAAATAATAAAGAAACGAAATAATATCGGTTCATAATCGTTGAAATGACAGAATGTCATAACTCCGGGAATTTACTGAAAAAACGAATGGAATAGACGTCAAACATACCAATTTTTTGTTATGTTTGCAAAATCTAGGCCACTTTGCCTGGACAACGTCTATTTCGTAAGTTGCCTAATAGTGCAGATCAGCCAGTCACGGGGCGGATAACCGCATTAAGTTTATTGTGAATTACGCTGGAGGGTTTAATTTCTCTCTCTTCTCTCTCTCTCTTCTTCTTTCTCTCTCTTCTTTCTAAGCATTCGGGATATGAAATTTCACCTTCTATTAGTTGCGTCATAATAACTGGCACACTTCATCACCATAACATTACACCAGTCGACGTCATTGCTAATTCGATCGGCGGAATGGTCAGATGCCGAGATGATACACTATAAGTTTTGGCTTGGCTTTGTCATCACAGCGTTTCCATAGCCAGCAATCTGCACAGCAGTGGTCATAGATGACTTGTTACCAACACGATTGTACATCATTTGAACATAAAGTGACATTTTTGTCACATCATCGCCAAGAGTGTTTTAACATCAACACAGTGTTAACACATAATGAGCACGCTAAAATTACCAACTTAAATAATATCTTTGAAAGGATATGTTTAAAGGTCACTTTCTTCTGAGCGCCATTCCCCAGGTTGAGAATTTCCGATATAAAATTCATTACTTGTAGCTTACTGGTCGCATGTTAGATATTGTCGTCAGCAGCGGAGGTCATTTCGTTAGCCCAATAAATAATAATAATAAGAAATATTGCCTATAAATACTTCTGCACTTATAATGCCATTGTGATATCAGCGTCAGTTCGCGTAACGTAATTTCTTCTCCGTTTCAGCAGCGAAGAAGATAAAATCGTCTCACTTAATCTTTAATGACATTGCCGTATTGTGCCACCTCCATTTGTGCTAGTAAAAATCAGGTAAGAAGGACAGGTCGCCAACAGACATTTGTTTCATACTCAAAACCTGAACAGTTTGATACCTAATTTACGAACAGAATACTTGTTAGAGCTTGCTTCGTATCTGCCCGAATACCTTGCTTAGTCTAGAATATATCGAATGACTAAATATCTTTCACACACACACATTAATACAGCCACACACACACACACACATTAGCACAACAGCCACACAACACACAGACACATGCAAGATTACTTGGGGTCTTCAACAAAGCTAAGAAAATACCATCAATAGCCTCAATTATACTGTCTCTGACAGCATATTCAAAGTCAAAGAAAAAGCTTGTGTTTTAGCAATCATGAGAATCACTGAAAGCAATTCATTTCTCTCTTTATCTCTTTCACCATTGGTTGTCACAAACGTCTGACAGCGGAATACCTGCTGCAGGCAGAAGTTGTGTTCACAAATATGAGTAATAATCCCATGAATTGGTACTTTGGCTGGGATTACTTGAGTCTTGCGAGAGCACCAACAGGCAGGATTTATCCTCCAGTAGTTACTGCCGGATTTATTGGTTCAATATAATCACAGTTAGTCATGAGCGAAATATAGCAGTAACGTGAGCTGGCGCTGGGCAAAAGGCCTGAAACTGAAATGCTTGTTTCTTTCCTTAGATTAGTTGAACGATATCAGCACTTCACTAGCAGGCACAGGAGGGGATGTCGATTAATCTGTATGAAATTGTTCAGAACAGCAGAGCGTTTCACGTTGGTGGATGAAGAATGAGCGGACATTAGCACTCAGCAAAGCATACATCCGATTCAAAAATGCATAATGTCATATACAAAATTCAAATGTTGCTTCGCGATGAAAGTCGAAGGTCTCGGAAGACAAGTAAAAATAATAAACAATCTTAACGGTGCTTGTCGTTTCTTCCTGAATAAAGCTCACAAGCGAAAAATGGAAAATAATAACGATTTTAAAGCTGCGATAATCAGAGAACTTGGTAACGATAGTCTCTTCCCCTGATTTCAATTGTACGCCTTCCCTGCTGACTTTCTCTTACATACATTCCTAACTTTTACCGCAGAATATATTAATACTATTTTATTCAACTGTAGGACATTAAAGTAGCAGGTGTCATCATAAGTATGTACAAAAGACGTACCACGTGTTATGATCATATACCGTTAGCTTGACATCAAATGGCTTTGACAGCCAGGCCTGATCCTTGTTACCCGAGAATGGTAACTCATCTTATTTACACCATTAATACCAGGCTTGGAACAAGTAGTATTTATAAACGACTGACAAATCCGTTCACCTTCTACGAAGCTCACAATTGTCATTAATAAATTATTATGAGTAAGCCTGCCTGACCGCAAATACTGGAGTAAAAGGGGATCGTTCGAAACAAATAGTCATCGCGATCACAGCAGACGACGTCGCATCAGGTCGGCATTTCACTTTTGTTCTTCGAACGCTGTACCTTTGTAGTTGAATATTTCAAAGGAAATGTCAGTGAATACAATTTCTCTGAAGAAGTGAAAGCTCAGAAAATGAGTATACCAAGAACACAACTGAAAGTGTTTAGGCCAAATCATCTTCTTCGTTTCAGTTGAACGGAAGCCTGTCGAATAACAAATATAGCACACACAGCCACAGGATACTTATCAATAGCTTACTTATCTAAATTAATATCATTTGCAGCAAGAAAATAGCCAGAAATTCGTTGCGTTGTTAGCAAATCATAGCATGATGGGTATAAAAAGACAAACAAAAGGAAATTTAAATTACCGAATTGATTTATCACAGCGTCAGCAGTCACACAAATGTCGTTAAGCGCAAGGGAATTTGATTCCACAAACAATCGATTTGGGGATGCAGAATCTGTTTCAAATATTTGTTAGAATCTTTCCTTTCGCTTTCTTAATCTTGAAAGCTTCAAACACCGAGGTCCTGTATATTGTTTCTGTTCATTCGCTTAGATGCCTCACGAACATAACCAGCTCATTCACCTAAAACTCTCGTATTTTTTCATAAGACGGGCACATGTGAGTTTTTTCTCGTCAGGTGTTAACTCCATTTATCGCCGATCGAATGAACATTGTGTCGTACATTTGTGCCGTGTTTATTTTGAACAGCGGCTTTCGCACGTACACCGCTAGCAACCAGCCGCCGAATTGCTTTCAGCCGTCGTTGCATGAACAGCGATGTTATTAATACAACGTTGCATAATAATTTTCTCATTTCTGTATCAGTGCATTTTCGCATAGTTCTAGCAGGAGTCATGGTACTGTAAAGAAAACCTGAATACACATGCGTATACAATTACACGCGCACAAAACAAACAAAGGAGCTTTACCATTACAAGCATTTGGAATGTTTCAGCTTGCCGGTTGCATTTTTCGATGAGATGTGCGTCGAAATATCGATCGACATTAAAAATAAGCCCCAAATTGTAAAGGCAGTAACAAGCAAACATTTTCAGCATTGTTTGTTTATAGAAAGAACGCAGAGTGCCGATCGCGTCGCCTTACAGATTGTACCAAAGGTAAAACATAATGATGTTCACCAAGTCATCGCCTGAACACAACGACTGGATAAGATCGAGTCTTCACAGAAATATGGCCCATCGCTTCCGCGGCGAGACGGTCTTCAGTGCGGCACGACGGTAAATCCCCGAAAAGGCCGATGTTGGAGTACGGCGTCTGGCAACATACACCAATGTTATCTTCAAGAAAGGACTGCCGACAGCAAATCGTCGTGCCCAGAAAGCGTAGTGGGTACTTTGTTGCAACTACATATATCATTGCATTTAGTAACAGTGCGGTCTCATACAAGGGCGAATAAGAGAAGAGAATAGCCTTGTTAAGTATCAAGAGAAGAGAATAATGTACTTAATACATTTGAAATGCTATTAACATAAACAACAGGTGTCTTTGGCCCGAAGGTTTGTCCACCATCGATGCAGAAGAAAACAGAGGATCCTCTGAGCTTGGTGCCGCGCGTGAGTATCATGGGATCACCAATTCGGCAATCTTCCTCGTTACCCATTTCATTCACTAGTCTGAAGGTGATACTTCTTTCGCTCCGACCATTGCTGTCGCAAACTCAAAATTCTTACTAAGCAGCTTCCGTACTACAGGCTCACATGACGTGCCAGTAACGGCCCGCATCTTCGCCACCACAGCGTAAGAAACCCGTTGCAGTACAATTCTTCCTCCAAGTGTGTCACTACCAGCCTAAGAGGCCAGTCGCTTCCACAAAAATGTTTGCCTCGACTTGCTTTCATATAAACAATATAGTTTCAAACACTCTGTTTTTTAATCCTTTGCTTCGCTATGAAATTCTGCTGAGAATTTATATTAGCGCTTTCAAAATCTCGCCAATACTTGCAGGTCAATACCGTTCAAATATGATTCATTCCGGTTTTATAGTTATGCAGGTGGGGCGTAATTGTTTTGTCATTTCATTTTAGCGTCACAATGAGCTTTTCAGATGCATCTTTATTTAGCGAATTATGCTTAAATATTTCATTTGTTGTCAGCAGGAAATTATCGCTGTTGTTAATGATGTCGAAAATCAGTAAAAGAAAATATAAGACTTCTGACATTGTGATGCCACAAAGAACATTCTTAAATTCGTTAAAACATGCCGTTGTCACCACTCAAACATGACTCTTCGCAACCAGTATCATCATCGTGAATACGTGTCAAATCTCCGATAAAGACACATTGTTTACTTCCCACTCATGCAATAACCGCATCGTACCATTCAACCGAAGTGGTAGATGTGACATTGCCATTATCTTCATATAGCGCATATTTTTTTGCGCCGTTGCAATGACAAGCGACAACGTTGTCCACCAGTCGGGCAGTTGTCTGATATCTGCCCAGTCTGAGGATTATTCTTGCCCAGCAGCGCTTGATTTTTAACCATTTTTCATAATAAAGCTACGAAGGAGAATCGCGTATTACGTCAAATCAAGTGTAATAAAGTCTGCTTGTCATCTTCAAAATAATAAAGAATAGCCACAGTGCTTCACGAATTACGAGTAGTCGCCTTCATCGGTTTCAGGTTCAGACAGCATCTGCATAAAAATGCAGTTTCATTCATTGCAATACGATTCACACTTCCGTAATCACCAGATCTCAGATTTCACCTCAAAAATAATACTGAAAGAAAAGTTATGATCAGTTAAAGTCGTTTCAGTATTTCCAAGAACCAGTACTGCGCACAATACCGGGGATGACTTATTTATTTCACTAGCAACAGCTGTAACACTATTTCAAAATAATTCAAAATTCTTCATCGTCTTTCAAAGCGCGTTGGGGTCACAAGGTAAGTAACAAATAGAAAGCAAAGAAAAATACGATTTCTTATTTATTTGAGATTACAGCCAGCAGACCTTCTGGAATAGGAATTCACCACCAAACCGTTGCCCGAGATTACATTATTGTTATACAGTAGTTAGTAGAGTCTTCCTTGCTCAGTCGACACTCAAGTTTTCACTCAAGTGTTGGACAATTGTACAGCAAACTGGGGCACCTATTTCGATATAGAAACGAAACAAGTAGCGATATCACAGATCGAATGGCCGTTGGCTCGGTCATAACGTTATTATGGCAGCCCAGGCCAGCTGTCGATGACTTCATTGTGTCCACACATTTAAAGATTTGGCCGATAGCCTGCTTTCCTCAAACTCTTTCAGACACCGATTACCGAGTTTTCGTTACGATGTTGAATGACGCGATTCACTCGTATTGATGCGGAAAGGGTTTACAGATGCGGTTTTTCAACGGTCGATTTATCTGATTAGTAATTGTCACTAATAGTAATTCTCGTCAGTGTTCTGCATGATTACACAGATGTTATACAGCTTATACGCACAGAGGTTAACGGCCGATTCATGACGAGCGATAATGTTATTGATTTCCTACTACCAGTCATTACGCCAAGGGAAATTATAGAAAAAATGCTCATCTCGACGAAGATAGATGTTGTTCATTTAGTGGTCAGACTCACAGAAAATCAACAGAATCAACAATGTCACAGCTCATACAGCAAGCTTTCTGTTGCAACTTTGGGGCTTTAGCCAAATCAAATGCCGATCATATACCAGCCACAGCGAGAAAAGAAAGAGAGAAAAGACATATTTAATGCTTCATATTATAAACTTGAAAAATCAGTGATAGACCTGTAATTATAAAGGAATATATGTATCATTGTGGGTCGGTTATTCTTTTTCTACGTATGTGACCAGTTTCATGTCATTTCAAAGAAAAGTAAAACAAAGCAAAAAATAATGTTGGTGCATTTATAATTTCTGTCCAGTCACTTTATTTCATACGACTAACACATTAAATGCTGAACATTTGGCTTATTCCTTACAAGGAGCTTGACTGCTCAGATATGTTAAAATAAATTAAATTGGAATATTGAATAATAGTTTATAGACATTTCAGGTATTATGTTCGCAATCTATCATCAACCTAAATAACGCCAGTGGATTCGTATAACTTCGACATGAATCTTCTTCATTTGTTATTTGCATTTATCATCAAAATAATTACATTTCCCTAGTAGTACTGCGCGCGGGTGTAATACCTTCAGAATTAACGAACCAAATTATGACAAGATACACGCACTGTCAGTTCATAAATCCATCCCTGATTTCGGTTGTATACGACTTATTCACCACTGTTGCAACGTACGAGCATCGGTACTTCTTATGTGAAAGGACCGACGCCGATCATTTTTCGGATAAGAAAATAATCCGATTTAGCGAATGAAATGAGCTGGTTTCATGGGTCTCGGCACAAGATATGATTTAGCCATCGTCGACGCGAAAATGACTGAAAATTCGCCACTCGTGGATTACGAGTGATTCAGGTGATGAAGGGGAGGCCGCCACAGCCCCAGAGATTACATTTGACAGCAGTGGGCAGTGCATTACGTCGAAATAAGGTGTAATGAAAATTGAAAGAAGAATTATTTTTTAGCTTTATCAACACTTATGGCCGATTGCCAAGAAGAGCCAAACTGTTGACGAGATTCTCAGCTGATACGTTAGAGATGCAGCATTTGTTGTCAGGCCAGGTGGATACGAATCTCCTTGAGACATGATTATGTCGCATATAAACACGCATCGTAGATTACCGACTACGCTTCGAGCACATTTCCGAGAGCCAAAAGGCGAGAAGCAAGCGATGGCAAGGATCAGACTCAAATTACGGTTCACTGCCGATAATCACAGAAACAAGCCCGCATAATAAACCAAAAATAGTGCGTAGAAAATTCGAAAATCGTCCTTTCATGATTTATACAGATTTCTATTTAATGTTTATGGGAAGCGCCGTTAAGTTTCAAGCAGCACATTCCAGATGTTAGTCGATTTGAAAGCGAAATACTACTTTGTAGCCAAAACGGGACATAATGATTTTACCTCCATATCGGAAAAGATGAGATAGACGAGAATTAGGGCATTGCTCCCGTGCAAAAGATTTATGTCTGGCATTCGAAAATTATCATTATCTCTGCATGATTAATATTGCAGCCAAAACCGCTCATATTAATATCATCGAAACAGGAAAGTTATGTGGAATAAACCGGAATAGAATTTCATGCCCAGTTTCGACGAACAAATTGAGATTTCAATTCAAAATGCAATGGAATACAGGTTTAAAATGGCAGAGTCAGTGCAGCATGTTATTCAGCACACAAACGATAATGAGAGACCGTAGCAGACGACCAGGAAGTTCTGTGTGGCCGCATGCCAAGCCGACCATACTTAGGTCGTGATTAATCCATATGCTTATTAGCCTGTGAAAGTGCACTAAAATGCAGATGGCAGCAAAACCATTTCTTTCGTTCAAGCTTCGATAGCGACACAGTACACCGTCATCACTTGCATGGACAGCCATCGGCAAGAAGCCACAGTTTTCTGTCAGCAGCCCTGCAGTTACCGAAAGGTAATTTTCCAGCACCTGGTCAAGATATTACTCGCACCAAAAGGTGTTGTCAGAAAGAATATTCTTCCCGATCTGTTCCTCAACGTAAAAATAATCCATCTCCAGATAAGATGTCGTGTGTAAATCCGTAGCTCAGTTAAAGTGCCGCAGACCATGTAAAGACGTAATGTAGACATGTCGCCTGTTTCAGAGACAACATTGCCAATCTTCTGAATTATTAGATTTTTGTACGTAAAGCTTGTAAAGATATTATGTTCAGCTTGTTACTCAGATTCATAATCATTTAAAGTTATCACATTAAAGCTTGGATTATTTCAACTTATAAAGTCATAAAAGCTTCAACATAGTTGTCTATGTGTTTATACATTTTCATTTCCTGTTTTCTTTTCATATCTACAGCAAAAGATTTTTGTAAATAAATGTTGAAGGTAATATAGCTTTCTCAATAAATTACGGCTTTAGTCTTTTAAAGTATAGAGAGTATATATATATATATATATATATAGTAGTAGTAGAGAGTAGTAAATACTATTTCAGTGTTTAATGTTCTTTCTGTTCTTTTTGAAATATCGATATATAAACAGGTTTGTTTGAGGTCTGATACTCATGGTAGCTGATGACGATGATACATGAGAATAATAATAACAACAGGGTCAATCGTTACCATGAGATTAATGAATATAGATTAATGTTGTTGCTGTTATTATTATTGTTGTTATTATTATTATTATTATTATTATTATTATTATTATTCAGAAGATGAACCTTATCCATATGAATGTTAACTTGAAATAAGAGCCCCAGAATGAAAATATTCGAGCGAAATAACAGAAGGTGTAGGAAATACAGAAAAGAGAGACATTATTAGAAAATAGATGTACTAACAATAAATAAAATAAACAAAGATGCAGTTGCATATGGTAGTAATGCATTACATTCACTTCGAACTTTTGAAATGTTTGTAACACATCTGTTATGTTGCACCATCGTGTCAGAATAGTGTCCTCTGAACTGAAAAGTCGAGTTATGAGGCATATTTGTCGCAATATTGATGTGCCAGCAATTACCTGGCTGTTGTCAGCAACAGATCAGGGATCACCGAGAATGTGAAAGACAGCTCAAAATATAACTTATGAAAGTGACAAACAAGACATCTGCAAACAGTATTCAAAGGTTACCCAGAAAGCAATATTCTCAGTAGTCAGTATCTTCTAAAATAAATTACCTAACAGTTGCACTGAGTTTACTCTCATATAAAGAGCAGCGAGACTCATAATACTGTTCATGCAGTATTTGCCGACATTAGATGCTGTGTCAAGATGTAAACAGGGTAATACTAGAATAATTGAAAGGAAAAGAAAATATCTGTAGATTATAACAGAACAAATGAGCCTATTAAACCCTACACTTCTCGAATATTGGTTCAAAACAATTGGAACAAATTCCAAAATGTTAGTGATTAAATATATATATATATATATATATATATATATATATATATATATATATATATATATATATATATATATATATTGTATATTATATATATATACGAGTATATATATATATATATGTATATATATATATATAGTATATATATATATATATATATATATATATATATATACTGTATATATATAATATACATACATATATATATATATATGAGTATATATATATATATATGTATATTATATATATATTGTTTATATATATATATATATATATATATATATATATATATATACATATATATATTTAAGCTCATAGTGTACACTTCTTGTAACACTTATCCACTTTGTTTAGATAGTGTATAAAATACACACATCAATGTCAAACATACACATATATATGTGTATATATATGTATATATGTTTGTGTGTGTGTGATGTGTAAACATGTAAACACATACACTATCCCTATAAAAATAAAAAATTGGATAAAATTCCTGTTACAAAAAAATGATTAGCCACATATGAACCGTGTATATATATATATATATATATATATATATATATATATATATATATATATAAAGAGCTGTATATATATATAATATACATATATATATATATATATATATATATATATATATATATATATATATATATATATATATATATATTTAATCACTAACATTTTGGAATTTGTTCAATTGTTTTTGAACCAATATTCGGGGAAGTTGTAGGGTTTTGTAGATCATTTTATTCTGTTATAATTTTCTACAGATATTTTTCTTTTCCTTCAATTATTCTAGTGTACCTGTTTACTTACATCTTATTTTTGAGAAACATCTAATGAAAATGTCAGCAAATGCCGCATGAAAGTTGGGTATTGTTCTTAAGTCCTCATATACTCTATAAGGAGTGATTAAATCAGTGCAACATTTTAGGTAATTTGTCCTTCCTTTACTAGGATACGTTCTCCGGGAGATGTCTGCTTCTGCCAGAGATTTATATCTTTTAGGAGTGGTTCGAGGTGGAAGGTTTCTTTGGCAGTTATGCCTTGGACTATAGACGGATGGTCTCTTGTTTGTCACTTTTTCATAAGTTGTATTTTGACATATCTTTCACATTCTCAGTTGATCCCTGATCCCCTGTTGCTGTCGAGAGCAACCAGGTTCGCTGAACAGCAGCATCAATGTGCAGTAAATGTACCGCTCGAACTTTTCAGTTCCAGGGGACCTTATTCTCACGCCTTACGACTGTGGAACAGCCTCTTACTGAGGATGTGTTGCAAACGGAACTTCAAAAGTTCAAGTGAATGTAATGCATTACTACCCTTATGCAATACATCTTGTATTTAATACTTTGTTTACATTTTTATTTATTTATTGTTAGTACATCTGTTTTCTAATAACTGATCTCCTCTTTCTGTATTTCCTACTACCTTCTGTTATTTCACTGAATGAACACCATTTTCTTAGGATGCTTGAATTTCAGTTAGTTACCCTGTGGGCTTTATGATTTCTATATGGATAGGGTTCATCTTCTGAATAATAATAATAATAATAATAATAATAATAATAATAATAATAATAACAACAACAACATTGTCTATATTCATTAATCTCATGGTAACGGTTATTATATTGTTATTATTATTCTCATACATCATAAATCATCAATACCATGATTATCAGATTTACATTATCCGACTCATTTATATTTTATGATATCCAGTCTTCAAAGGACAGAAAAGGAACATAAAACGCAAATAGTAATTTACTCTTCTCTCTCTCTCTCTCTCTCTCTCTCTCTCTCTCTCTCTCACTAAAGACTAAAGCCATAATTTGATGAAGAAAAATTATAATACGGATGAATTTCAACATTTATTTTACAAAAATCTTTTTGCTGCAGATGAAAAACAAAATCAGAAAATGTATAAACACATAAGACTCAATATGATTGAAGAAGCTTATGACATAAGTTGAATGAAATCAAACAATGTGAATAAATGGTTATGAATCTGAATATTTAATAAGCTGAACATAATAATCTTTACAAAACTTCTTACGACAGAATTCTCTAGTAATTCAGAAGTGTGTGGTATTCTCTGAAACAAAGGAGCGACACATAGTCCCACATTGCAGTCTTTACACATGAAATATGCTCCGTTGGCCTTTCTGGGCCTACTGGATGTATGGTGAACACACACGACATCTTAGTCTAGGTCGCAGTTGTTTTTCTGTTGAGGGAACTGGATCAGGAAAGTGTCTTTCTGTTAGCCGCCTTGGCTGCGTTATTACGGTGCGGGTAATTATCTTGTTAGGTGCTGGAGGGTACCTTTCAATCAACTGCAGAACGACTGACTTAGAAAACTGTAACATGACCCTTTCTTGCCAGTAACAAATCCATGCAAGTGATGACAGCTTACTAGTATCATATCAAGCAGACGGAAAATAGTTTTATAAAATTATCTCGTGGTTTTACGGATACACTTCACAGAACTAATAAGCATGTCGTTCTTGGCCACAATCCGCATTTTCTTATTATAGTCAACAACGCATGCAGGTTTTTGCACACCCCTGGTCGACACCTTTTTCACAGTCTACCATTATATTTTCATACCGAAGATAACATATACACTGGGCCTGTTATCCTGCCATTTTAAACCTAATATTCCATTGCAGTTTTGAGACGAAATCTCAGATTTAGCACCCTCCCACATCAGGAAATTTAGGCATAAATTATTTTTTCCGGACTGTTCCACATGCTCCCAGCTGTTGTCGCCCAAATACTTGAGCAGTTTTGGGCTGCAATACCAATTATCGAAATACAGGATGTGATGTTTTCCGGAGATGCGAGGCCATAAATGTTTTTACCACAGAACCAGATACCCCTAGATCTCTCATCTACCAATATCTCTGTATCTTTCCAGTATGATTATAAAATCGACAATATAATCCGTTTTGGCATCACAAAGTTCAAATATTTTCACCCAATCGATTCTTTTATCTGAAATGTACTGTTGAAACTTAGCCTTCCCTTCCATAACATTAAACTTTCATCTATGCATAAATCGTGGAAAGGTTGAAATTTTTCCCGAATTTTCTACGCACACTGTCGAGTTAATGGGTTACTTTTTTAGTTTATTATCTAGCTTGTTTCGTGAATTATCAACGAAATGTAGAACCCGTAGAATTTGAAGAAATTCGTCCCTTGCCATCAGCCTTTCTCACTCTTTTTGTCTCGAATGTCTCAAGCGTAGTCCAGTAATCTACGATGCGATGTTTACTTATATGCGACATGATCATAATCACACAAAGGAACCGTATCATTTCCTCCACAGTAACCTGAGCAAATTTTCGCAAATACTTTGGCACTGCATCTCCTAGCGTATCAACAAGGAATCTCTGATAACGGTTTGTCTCTTCAGCAATCAGCCCCATAAATTCGTTGTCGAAAAATAAAAAAAAATAGTCTACTTCCTTTGAATTTTCATTCACATTACATTTCGACGTAATGCCACTGCCACTGCTGTCAACATGAAATCTCTGGGCTGGAAATTGCTGGCAGCCCACTCCCACTCATCACCTGTCACTTCGCTGTCTCCGCCTTCTTTGACACCTTGGCTTTCATTTGTAGGTGGCAGATTTTCGTCATTTTCACTGTCGGCTGATATTTCATCACTGTCTCTTGTACCAGGACCATAATTATCCATTTACTTCCTTTTCTAAATCCGATTCATTTTCAGCTATCCAGAAAATGAGTCGAGAAGGTCTATAAAATAGTTATCTCGTCGAGAGCTTCTTCTCGATCTGCCGGCGGTCAACTCGAGGATGTCAAAAATTGACCTGTCCTCTCCTGTGACATCTTGATGAAGACTAATGAATTTTAGGGAAACACATGAATTTATATGAATTCACTGTATGGCAATCCGACAGACTGTTACCATATCAAGAAAAAGAGGCCAGTATTTCAATCATCAGTCCTTCTCACATAAAAGGAAATTACCGGTGCTCGTATACGACAATAACAGTGTTCCGGGCTATTTATTAAATGCGTCGTATACGTTACAACCGAAATCACAAGAAGCAGTTGGCAGAAGACCGACGGTGCAGTAACAGTATTTTGTCATAATTTTGGGTTCATTAATTCTGAAATTATTACACCCATAACGTACTCTAGAATGTACTATTTTGAGTAATAAATGCAAATAAGAAACCAAATGAAGAGATTCATGACAGATGTCGAGACCTACCGAATCCATAACGTTATTTAAGGTTATTAATAGATTACTGAACATAATGCACAAAATGTCTATAAAAACTAGTAATTTATTCAATATTCCAATTTGGAATTTATTTTAACGTATCCTCTTGGGCGGGTCCAGACTCATTGGTAGGAGATAAGCCAGAGCTGTTCAGCTATTTAATGTGATGAGTTATACTATCCAGCTCGTATGGAATAAAGTAAACTGGACTTAAATTTCAAGTAAGAACATAGTACCAACGTATTAATTTTTTTTCTTTGTTTTTAGTTTCTTTGAAATGACATGAGCTTAATAGATGGGTCCACATACGTAGAAATGAACAGAAAAGGAATAAGCATTACAATGATACATAATTCGAATTTATAATTTTTAGGTCTATCCTTGGTTTTTAAGTTTATAATATAAACATTAAATATCTCTTTTTTTCTCTCTCTCTTTCTTTTCTCATATATGGCTGGAGGTATATATGATCAGCATTTGGTTTAGAGCAAAATTTAAAGTTGAAACAAACATAGTATGAATGTGACATTGACAGTTCTGTTGATTTTCTGTGGAGTCACGACCCACTAGAGGAAATGGCTTAACGTCGTATCTTCGTCAGGATGAAGGCATTTTCTAATATAATTTCCCTTGAAAACAAATGATATCCGAGGTAGTAGGAATCCAATAGCATTATCCCTTCATCAGTTGGATCAACCGTTAACCCTCTGTAGAACAAAGCTGTATAGCTTATCAGCGTAGCCAACCACAATTCACCAGTCGGTAAAAAGTACAGAACACTTGGTAAGTCTATAATGCGTGGCAGACACCACTGTCAGATGCATCCAATTACACCCTGTTCGTTCTTTAGAAAACCACATCACAACAAGTACTCCGCATCAATACGGAAAAACTGAATCATGTTATTCAACATCGCTAACGAGCTTCGGTGAATCGGGAGTTGAATCTGAAGAGTTTGAGGGGAAAACGGGCTATCAAATTGGCCAAATGTAAATGTGTGGACCACAATGAAGTCATCGACCAGTATTTTCTGGGCTGCGATCCATAATGGCGATTATGAGAACCAATTGTTAACGAGCGTGAAATGCATTCGATCTGTGATATCGCTACTTTTTTTTTTCTTTAGTGAGGTTTCGTTTCTATATCGAAATAGGTTGCCCCAAGCACATAGTACTGAATTATTCAACACTTGTTAAGATGAAAACTTGAGAGTGTCAATTTGTTAAGGAGACTCTATAATACTGTATATAATAATAATAATAATCTCAGGCAACAGTTTGAGAGTAGTGAATTTCCTACATTCCCAGAGGTCTGCTGGCAGCAATCCTCAAATAAAATAAGAGGTACTCACGTATTTTCTTTACTTTCTATTTGAAACACTTACCTTGTATTTGAAAAACTGCCTTTGAAGAAAGTTTCGATGAAGGGTTTTTGGATTATTTTGAGAAATAGTGTTACAGAACCGGGTTCTTGTCAATATTCCGACTGCTGTAAGAATCATCTAAGTCATCCTAGTTGGTGTGCAATGCAGTAAGCCTTTTAGTGATTCTGATACTGAAACTATTTTGCTTGTCCTGCTTTCTTTTCAAAGTATTATTTTGAGTGAAATCGAGATTATATCAGTCGTGGTTGGGATTTGATTACAAAAATCAAGAGGGAAGTATTAGTCATATTGCAATAATTAAAACTACATTTTTGATACAAGATACTCTTCCTAGACCTGAAACCCGATGGGGAATTTTTATTTCTCCTCATAGTTCGGTAAACACTTGTAATATTCACTGTGTACAGGATATTAAGCGAACTTATTTTTATATTTATTATAATACGCAATTTATCCCCTTCGTAACTTTGTATAAAATATAAAATGGTTAAAATAAGCCTTTGCTAGGACAAGAAAATTAATCCTCAAGACAATGAACTCTCAGATGAGTCAAGATTTCTTCTACCCATTTAATTGGTTTCTTGTTAATCACTTATCCGTACAACGACAAAAAAATATACATATATATGAAGATAATAACTTAGTCTCCCTCATCTACCACTTCAGTTGGAGTGGGAGTACGATTAGCTAGTTAATTACATGAAGTGGGAAGTAAAGTGAAATGTGTCGCCTTCAGATCTCAGAATTTGACGCAATGTCTTTTGATGAAGTAATTACCTGGATACGAGAGTCCATGTACAATTAATTGTGAATAGCAGCATGTTTTTTTAATAGATTTAGAATGGTAGCTTTTGTAACATCCTGTGCTCTTACAAAGGAGTCTTTACATATTTGCTTACACTGAGTTTTCATTTATCAATTAACTGTACTTGATAATATTTCCTGCTGACAAATAAAGCTTGGCGCAAAATGGAAATGATTTGAAAGCCTGTTATGTCGATAATGAATTCGCTAAATAAGGATGCACGTCTGAGAAACTGTCTCGATTTGATGATATGCGCGGTAAAAGGAATGGGTAAAATAATTACGCCCCACCTACAGTATATACCTTTCTGCATAGCTTATAAAATTAGATGAAAATTATATTTGAACGGTAATTTGACCTGCAAACATTGTCATAACAAAAGTTTTGGGAAAAGTAGCAACTCCTCGGGAACCTCAGCAAAATTTCATAAAATGCCAGAAAAATAAAAGTTAAAAAACTTAAATGTTTGCCGTATATTTGATCTGTGACATATGAAAATAAGTCAAGGTAAATAATTATTTTGTAAAATAATTAGCAAACTTTAATATTAGACTGGTGTGATACACTTGAAGAATTATTACTACCCAACAAGGACCTACCACCTTATGGGTGCTGTAAGTGAAGATGCGAACCATTTTACTATGGCGCATCATGTGAAGTTTTGCAGATGAGAAGCCTGTAGTAATTGCAAATTTGCTAAAGGTAAAAATTTTGGAATTTAAATTGACCTGCAACCTTGAAAATAGGTCAAGGTGAAAAAGTATCCACCTTCAAAGATTCGTGAAAATCAAAGAAAAGAATGGGTAAGCTTGAGGGAGATTCTTGCCAGGTGGAGGGTGGAGGTGACATCTCCCATGATAAGGAGTGGGGAGGTGTCACGCTCTGTCCACAGGTTAAGTAGCGCGCAGCCCCACCAAGAGCTCGAGGATCCTTCTGTTTTCTTCACCATATGGAGTGGAGAGGCACAAGGGATGGGACCCTCCGGGCCAAGGCCCTTGCATTCCAGTTCTGTTGATTTTATGTTAATAGCATTTCAAATGCTTGGTAAATTTTTATTTATTCCTCTTCTCTCTTATTCGCCCTTGTAGAAATTTATTCCTCTTCTATCTTATTCGCCCTTGTAGTACAAGTTCACGCTGGTTTTCCTAAATCTGCAGCATATATTACGGATTGCAGCCGGGGTGCCCTTTCTTTTTTGCTTTCTAAGGTTTTGGCTTGATTCTTGTCAGCCTGGTCTTGATCTTAGTCATCCCTTTCTTGAAAGATGCTGTGGGTGGTATGTTGCAAGACCTTGCATGCCTCCAACAACACATCAGCCTTTTTCAGGAGTTCTACCATCGATGTGCCACTTGCCTTTAGAGGCCATCTCATACTTGATTGGGAAGCGATGGAGCCATATTTCTCTTGAAAGATCGATCTTGGTATCCAGTCAGTGTTGTGTTCCAGGAATGCGATTGAGCGTTGGGGTTGGGACAGGGAAAAATCGATTATGGTGGATTTATGCCGGTTTTTGTATGTTTTTCTTTCGCCCTGAGTGCAATCTGGGGGTAAAGGGTGGCTGCGATCAACTCGAGTATGTAATCTGCGTTCTTTCTGCACTCGTAAACAATGCTTTGAAATTTGTTAAAAGGTGTTTTTGCTTGTTAGAAATACTGCCTTTTTACCAAGTACCAAATGAATTTAAATTTTATTTTTTAATCCGTAAAGATAGAGCAGAACAAACTAGACTGCTAGAACGTCGATCAATTGTATAATCACCATTCGGCGCACATCTCATCGAAATGCAAGCCGTAGAGCCAAGTAATTCCAAATAAGAGCTTATGAAATGATAAAAAAAGCTCTCACTTTTTGTTTCATTTTTTTGTGCGCGTGTGGGTGTATACACGTGTATATTCTAGGTTTTCTCCCGTTCTCACAATTACCGTAACTCACTCTCCTTGAATATCGCCTTGAAATGTAATCATGTGTCCTACACTGAATACAAAGTAGGAAATTGATACTCTGTGATTTGTAATTAATAACATCGCTGTCAGTTTCATGCAAACAACAGGTACGGTAGAAATAGTTCAACGGCTAATTCTTTCTTATTATTACTGGTGCAGAGCCGCTTATAAACTAAATTAATGCAAAATTTCAAAATAAATTACAACAAATATACGACTGAAATGGTTCATTCAGTCAGCGTGAATAAGATATAGGTTAACCACCTGTTTCAGGAAAAAATACATGAAATATACATCTTATGAAAAAATCGGGATTTTTAGGTGAATGAACAGTTATGTTCGTGGGGCATCCTAAACAGATGAATTAGGAAACAATGTAAACACAGGACCTCAGTGTTTTGGGGAAAAACTTTCAAGACAAGAAAAGTAAAGGAAAAAAGATCCCTAACTCTTCAGTGAGCCTTTGTAAGATATTTGAGAGAGTAAGATTTACTTGCATCCCCCAAACATCAGTTGTTTGATGGAATCTAAAACTGGGACTGATTTCCCTTACGTCAACACTTGAGGGAGCATTTAGTATTATTTGTATTGCTGTGTCATCCAATTTCAGTGAAGGATTTAAATTTTCCTTTTGTTTGTCACCCTTTCTCTCTACCCACATCGTATACTTGAGGATTTAGCTGTAAAATAGCTCTTGTAACCCAAGATTTCTTAATATTGAATTTAGATAAGTAAGTATTGATAGAGTATCCCTTGTAACTATTGTGTGCTTCTGTTTGTTATTCCGGCCGTGGAAACTGTCTGCTGCTTCGGTTTCAACTGAAGCAAAGAAATGGAATTTAACCTAAACACTTTCGGTTTAATTGTTATTCTTAGTGGAGATATCTCTCATTTTTCGAGCTTTTCACTTCTTCAGAGGAAATTGTATTCCCTTGAAAAGCATTTCCCTTTTTGTAACTTCAACAGGGGAAATGATTCTTCCACAAAGATACCCAGCGTTCAGAGAACAAAGTGAAATGCCGACCTACAGATACGACGTCAGTCTTGACAACTGTGACGTCACAACTGCATTGGAACTCTAGGCTTTGCTTCCAGATTTGTCCCTTTTGCGTCTTCAGGAGATTAATTGTTGCTACAGTCTCAGGCAGGCACCATAATGGACACACAGGCAATTGTGAACTTCGGTAAGAGCAGAATTGCAGACGAAAGTTTAATTAGTCGTTTATAAAATGCTACTTGTTTCCAAGCCTGAAGTGTTAATGAGTGCCAAATAGGATGAGTTACCGCATTTTAACTCGAGGTAGCAAAAGGATCAAGACCTGTGTCAAAGCCATTTGATGTCCAGAAATAACTTGAGTATATATGATCATAACACATTGAAAATTTTTGTCTTTTGGCATTTACGTACTTATGATGACTTTTATAACTGCTTTAATGTCCTACAGTTGGACAAAATGGTATTAATATATTCTACGGTAAAAGTTAAGAGATATGTAAGAGAAAGTCAACAGGGAAGGCATTACAAGAGAGAGAGAGAGAGAGAGAGAGAGAGAGAGAGAGAGAGAGAGAGATGAAATCAGAGGGAAGAGACTATCGTTACAAAGTTCTCTGATTATCGCAGCTTTAAAATCGTTATTATTTTCCATTTTTCGCTTGTGAGCTTTATTCCAGGAAGAAACGACAAGCACCGTTAAATTTGTTTATTATTTTTTACTTGTCTTCCGAACCTTCGACTTTCATCATAGCTTAACATTTGAATTTTTATATATGACTTTATTATCCATTTTTAGAATCAGATGTATACTTTGCTGGGTGCTGTCATCCGCTCGGTTTTATGGCTGCATCCTTAGCATTGAAGGCCTTTTTTTTTCTATATTTCTGAACAATTTCATACAGATTAATCCGACATCTCCTCCCTGTGCACTATTTTCGCCACCTCTGCTGGGTTGGAACAAGTGCTGGTATAAGGCCAGCTTAGTCTAAGGGAAGAAGAAGCAGAAGAATTAGTTTCAGACTTTTTTTTTTGCCAAGCCATTACGTTCTATATATTTCCGCTCCGCTGATAACTCAAGTAATTATATTGAATTCATGCATCTGCGGCAGTAGCCTACTGGAAGTTAAATCCTGCCTGATTTTACGTTATATATACACAAAAACTCAAAGTAAATCCCCACCCTCACAAGAAAAGCAAAATTACTTAATTCATAGAGTTATTACTCACTGACCTAAACCTTGGAGCACAGCTTCATGCCTGCAGCAGATTATTCCGTAATGGGGCGTTTGTGTTAACCAGTAATTGAAAGAGATAAAAGGAAGGAGAAGTAATGAGGTGCTCAGTGCGTTCTCGTGGTGCTAAAACGCTCTGGGCTTTCCAACTTTTGGATGTGCAAATTCAGGACAGACTGGAGTCTGAAGGTAATCTTCTATTGGTGGTGTTTTTCCTCTAATCCGTGACGAGAGTTTAAGAAGTAATCTGCATGTGTGTGTGTGTGTGTGTGTGTGTGTGTGTGTGTGTGTGTGTGTGTGTGTGTGTGTGCGCCGAAAGATATTTAGTCATTTCGATATGTTCTAGAAGCGTAAAAACTGCAAGGTACAATTTTCGAGACATCACGCAAGATCTTTTCAGAGCAAACCCACAGAGCTCCTAAAACCCAAGTAATTTTCTGTTCGTAAATTTAAATTGTAAATATATTCAAGGTTTGGAATTATAGGGAACAAATAATCACTGACGAAAGACACAATCATTCTTGCACTATTTTCGTGATTTTTGCAAGCAAAATGATGGAGGTAGCTGAGAAAATACGGCCAAGAATGTCCACATTCAATGGATAAAGTTGAGACGAGTTTTATCTTCTTGCTCGCTTTGGGTGGAGGAGAAATTCCCCATTCATGGATGAACTTGTTACTGGAATCACAGTAACATGTTGATTATAAGTGCAAAATTATTTTATAAGAATAATGAAGGTATGCTTATTAATTTCTTATTAATTTATTATTTAGTTAAGAATTGAGAATACCTGCGATACGTGTCATTAACCTCCACTTTGATGACTGACCAATATTTCACCACGACCAGTAAGTTACAAATGTCGTTTAATATCAAATTCTCTCAACCTGGGAATAGACGCCGAGGAGGAATTTATAAGTGAAACGCGATCCGTCACCTTTTCGCTTATAAAATCCCCTTCCGGGAATGTTATTCCCAAGTTGAGTGATTTTGACATTAAACGACATGTGTTGCTTACTGTGTGTGAATATTAAAACACTCTTACGGCGTGTGTGACAAAAATATATCACTTTATGTATGTTCAAATGATGTACAATCATGTTAGTAACCAAGTCATCCTATGACCACTGCTTTGTGTAATTTTTTAGATTAACGAAACTATAAAATTGCGTGCCCTGTGAATGACAAAAAATAAATAAAACTTATAAGTGTATCATCACTTCAGCATCTGGTCTCCATTCCACCGATCAGGATTAGCTTTAATGACATCGACTGAGGATATTTACGCCAGGTTTCATAATATTTTTGTGGTGGTGGATGTGTAGTTATTATGACACAACTAATAGAAGGTGAAATTTCATATCCCATTAGTGCTTAGAGAGAGAGAGAGAGAGAGAGAGAGAGAGAGAGAGAGAGAGAGAGAGAGTAAAGCCCTCGAAATTGATAATTCACAATAATTTAAACTTTAATGCGGTTTAATCCGCCTGGTTTAATTGATCTGCACTAATTTAGGTAATTAGCCACATTAGGGATGAGTCAAAACCAGTAGCCGAACAAATTTATTCCAAACCTTGAATATAGTAAAAATTTTAGGGCTAATGGTTTGACGTCTATTTCCATTTAGGGTTTTTCAGTTAAAATTCCCAGGTTGCTTGTTACTCTGATACCGTACTGAGAGAAGAGGGTAATTTTCACAATCATTTCTTGATTGTAAGTTGATATTTATTTCGTTTCTGCTTATGTTTTGGTATTTGTTTGTTTACATTTCCCTTTAAAGTTTCTTTGTCAGATTCACTCTTGTACTGTTGTTCCCTACGTCTTTTTTTTTCCTTCCCACTCTCTCCTCGAATACTTTAATAATCGTCTTCTATAAGGCCACGGGGTCGTTTCTTCCCCCCTGCATCGGCATTTATGACGATCTTTTTCTCCTCTAAATCTCTCTTCTCTCTCAATCCCCATCATTTCCTTTCTTCATCCCTCCTTCCTAATAACTTTAACCTGCAAACACCCTGCTGACTCATTGTCACCATCCTTTTGATTTTGCTCAAGCCTTTTATTTCAGTGTCTTTTTGTACTACCCGTATCATCTCTGCATATGCATCTCTCATTCCCTTTTCATCAAACTTACATTAACTGTGACATTTTCATCCCATCGTCTGTAATTAAAATATCTATGGTTTAATTGTCATTTCAACCGCATAGTGAAGAGCAATACAACCGGCCGAGAAGAAGTTCGTCTTTCATCGCCCCTGTATTGGTCTTTAATCAGATAAACTCTCTCCATTGGTGTTTCCTTCTACCGAATATATTTATGAATATTCTGTTCTGGAATCCGTGGATTAATAAGTCGAGCCTCATTCTGGATACATTCTGTCAAACATCGGTTCATTCTTTAGTAAGTCCAGGTCCTCCAAAATTAAACAACGAAAGATTTGGTTTCTTTCAAAATCTTTCAGTATTTTTTTTTATTTTATTCTTTTCTGTTCCTGGACTGTATCCACTTGTGCCACAATATTTATCCCGCCGCACGCGGTTTTACCAGAGCAGTCTGTGGAATAGCTATTTTTTTTTTTTTCTATCTTTCTAGCACCCGCTCAGTCTTCCCTTGTCGTGATTAGCATTGGTGCGCCCAAGCCCTTTCAGTATACTGTAAATTCTGCGTTCTATCATATTTTATTGAATAACTAAAGGTTTTCTACCATTTGGTGTCCAATATCATTAGACCTAGGATAAGGATCAAACTTGGAAGGTCACAAGTGATCGCCAGCTTCTTTGCTGTATTTTTGACTTCTCATTAGGACACAAAGCTTAATTGTGTGAGGACATCCCATTGAGGCGGTAATTTAACCTCAGGGAATGCCTTCAGCATTCTTCGTCTCGGTTGGTAAGGCAGAGTCCAGGGTTCCACATCAGGCCTGTTCTTTCCCTCAAAACCCTGGACGTCCATCCAAGGGCAACGAGGGCGCTGAGGAAAGAGTCTTCTTGAAAGTCTCATTGCCTTTCACTCCGCACATTGGCTTCTTCGCTGGGCCTTCGTTGCTCTGCAGTGAGGATTAAACGTTGATTTCTTTATTTGTTATTGCTTATCTGTTTTACACAACAAGGCAGTTGACCTGGTTACTATTTAACGGCGCCATTTAACCATTTCTTTGCCGCCTTTAGTCAGGAATTTTGTAAGAACACTATTCGTATTTTGTAAAATGTAGATTTGTGTAATAGCTTTTTATAAAAAAAGGATTGCCTGTAGGCTCCATCAGCAAATGCTTTCAAATGATGTCTAAAAATGTAATACTTTATGTATAATGATTCGTAAGATTATTGAAATATTTTTATATAAAATAAATATCTAAGCCATCATTGTTCCACGCAAATAAGCAGAATAATTCTGAACACATATTTAGTATTTCAACTTATTTCATATTGCATCCACAGATATTATGAAAACCTCTTTGTGTTCATTTTATGTTTTCATATCGAATTTTGTGTGACAATCACTATTATTATTATTATTATTATTATTATTATTATTATTATTATTATTATTATTATTATTATTATTATTATTATTGCTTTTAATTTTTATAAAAGCTCTCCAATACTTTTTCGTGCCAGAATCATGTTTCGCATAAAATATATTTGGATGAATATCTATATAAATATCTGATTGTGGACATAAAGGATTTTTGCTTCGTTAAGTATTGAATTGAAATTAGAATAATTGAACAAAAGACAGCAAGAGTCGGGATTGAATTACAAAAGCCCTTTCAGGAATTGAAGAAAGTTTGATGTGCAACTGTATTTTTTTATAACAGCGGCGCTTACTCAATGTATTTATATCTTTCTGATGCTCAAGTTTATGGTGTCGAATCATTACGAGGTACTTCACTGGAAGTTGCTATTATTATTATTATTATTATTATTATTATTATTATTATTATTATTATTATTATTATTATTATTATTATTATTATTCATTTTGTTTTATGTTTGCTATATATATCATGTTACAATAAACTGTGGCAGCATTTTTTTATTGTTTAGAGTTTGTAAACTTTGTGAAATTATTATTATTATTATTATTATTATTATTATTATTATTATTATTATTATTGTTGTTGTTGTTGGGTATTATATATACTTTGGCCTATTTTAATCTTTTAGTATTTGTAAAATCTGATGACATTTTGCATTTTGATCAATGACAGAAGTGCATAACTTCAGTCATTCACATGATGTGCAAACTTCTAGCTGAAAAGTTACTTGCAGATCGAACTAAAATCGACATAAAGGTTTCACAAGATTTAGCTTTCTCTTTTCAAAGGAAGAGAGAGAGAGAGAGAGAGAGAGAGAGAGAGAGAGAGAGAGAGAGAGAGAGACCTATGATTACCAATGTAAGAGAAGGATATTTTATCCCGTCTCTCTGCATAACCTCCGAGAAGCCTCTTGGGAAAACAAATCAGTCCGGAATCACTCCTCGTGTTCTAATAAATATCTTTGGGCTCTCGGCGTTTATGGACACTGAATAATGGCAGATGTTCGCTTAATGGAGAAAAACTTTTTCTCCCATTCACTTTGCGCGATGATTAAGGTTATGAGGAGGGGATAAGAATTCTTTTCTGCTTCTTCTTCTTCTTCTTCTTCTTCCTCTTCTAATTTTCATAATTCCTGAGAGCATCAAGGTGTTGGGGACGGGTTTTCTGATTGGTTAATTCCAGCTAATATTTTGTCTTTTATTCCATTAATTTGTTTTGTTTCTTTACAAGCCATTGTCACTCTAAGTAAGCAAAGATAAATAAGGATGGAGGTTTAAATTTTCCACACTCCAACTTGTCGATAATGAAATAAAAGACAAATGGAAGAAAGTCACCCATGAACGTATAACAACTGCTACTTTCCTTAGTGAAAATCAACCTGATTGTGTGTGTGTGCTATTTGAGGTTCAGTATCAGATTCTTAATTATTTAAACAGATAGACTTGATGTAATTGCCTATAAAACCAGGTCACCGATTCTCTAAATAGACCATTCTATAGAAGCGCGAGTTCTTCATGGGAGGGGTGGGTAGAGCTCTCGGCTAGCACGCTGTTGGCCCAGCGTTCGACTCACCGACCGGCCAATGAAGAATTAGAGGAATTTATTTCTGGTGATAGAAATTCATTTCTCGCTATAATGCGGTTCGGATTCCACAATAAGCTGTAGGTCCCGTTGCTAGGTAACCAATTGGTTCTTAGCCACGTAAAAGTAAATCTAATCCTTCGGGTCAGCCCTAGGAGAGCTGTTAATCAGCTCAGTGGTCTGCTTAAACTAAGAAAGTAATAGTAAAAAATTATATATATATATATATATATATATATATATATATATATATATATATATATATATATATATATATATATATATATATATATATATATATATTGTGGGTTCCAAAGACAAGAGACAATAGTTTGAAGATTATGTGAGGCCTTTGATGTAATTGTGGCTGTTTGGGAAGAAGACTGGGTACAATTTCCATTAGAGATCTATTCTGTCGCCTTTTAATCCCTATTTCAAACGTTTTCCTTTTCATATACTATTCGCTTCGGCTAAAGGTATGGAAAATATCATGGACTCTAGAAGTATCGAGAATACCTTAGACATTAAATTATCGAGAAACTCATAAAATATGAGATAGGAAATTATTACATTTATCCATCATAAGGTGGTCTTAGAAACCAAGCCGTCTCCTTACTCCAATTCTCAATAACTAGCAAATATTATGATCACATTTCACACTATCACTCACACTGTAATCCGGCGCCTCATAATTGTGCTTCATCATAATGAGGTAATGTGAGTGTTATGATGTTGCATCATATTGTTGTGGCTTTTCAGACTTAACTTTTTCCTTATAATGATGATTTGTCCTTTGAATTCCAAAACGTATTTTCATCTCCTTGGATAACGTTCTATTAATCAAGAGTAGCTCTCTCTCTCTCTCTCTCTCTCTCTCTCTCTCTCTCTCTCTCTCTGTTAGATAGTTTTTTTACGTAGAGCAGCAAAATTATTTTATATTTTAAATTATTATATATTGTAAGCTTCACATTTTAAATTATTTTAATTATTTTATGTTTTTTAGATTTGGCCTTTGATAAAAAAAACCCTTAGAATATTTTTAATGAGAAAGCTCCGATATTCTTATATATTTTTTGTAGCGAAAAAAAAGGATTTCGATTTAAAAACTGTACGGAAAACTAAGTCTCGAAAAGATAAGCTCTCACTCTTCCAAGGATTTCAACCCACATTATGAAACACAGTGTTTAAACATTTATTTTTCTGCGTGTAACATAAACAAATCTTGAATAAATAT
>NC_089771.1:9076110-9141110 GCF_040412425.1 Macrobrachium rosenbergii
GCTTTATAATAACAAATATCTAGTATATGTGAAGGATAACATAAATCTGTCGCTATTTTTCGTATGTATTCGATTTCTTGATCTAAATACTGGGGACTGACAATGCACAATGCTCTTGAAAACATAGAAGAAAAAATGGATATTTTGATATTAAGGTGATGGCCTGAATAAAAATGGACGCATGTTGTTAGTTGGTTTTCTACAAATACTGAATTTGCATTGAAATGGTTCTCTATGCATTGAAAACATCTAAGAAAGGAGGCGGTTTTTTCAATTCTAGCAAACTTAATGTATGGTCCCCTGTTATTCAAATTAGACAGTAAATCGTTTACATCAATACCAGCAGGCAAAACAGCTAAAATATTGTCAACATATCCATACCACTTCTAAGAAGTATGAATGATGTTAGGTAAATATCGTTTTTCAAATAATTCCATATACATGTTTGAGAGGAGTGGGGATAAAGGGTTGCCCATTGCCATATCAAATATTAGTCGGCAAAATTCACCATAGAATATAAATTTACAATCACAAATGCACAACCCAGTGAGTGAAATATGACTCACAGGTAGAGGTAACTCATGATGGATTAGTGCATTACTAAGATACTCTAAAGTTGGATAATACTCGCCCAGGTAAAAGCCTTAATTACAGTCGTACTTAAGTTCCTAATTTTGTTATGACCTATGTGAATCATTTGGCAGCTCCCTAGCCTTTTTTTTCTATGAACATTTTTTCTATGAACATTTTATATTTTGTATTAGATCAGAAAAATTATTTATGCAAATAACGCCGTGCTTTAAATATTTCTCACTTGAACAAAATGTTAAACCTTGTTTTCATTGTGTTGAAGGGATCTGGACAAATAGAGAGAGAGAGAGAGAGAGAGAGAGAGAGAGAGAGAGAGAGAGAGAGAGAGAGAGAGAGAGAGAGAGAGTCTTTGCCCTTAGTCCGCTTTTACATGCACGTTTCCCTTGGCTTGAACTTTCCAACTATCTTGATTATGAGCGTGTTTGTGTGTGTGTGTGTGTGTAAAACTGGTGTTTGTACGTTCATGTGTATTCTTGTTTGCTTGCGTGAGAAAGAGAAGAAGACCGGTATTTTTCCTTCTGAGGGTAATTATAAACAGTTCCTTTGTGGTGAGAACTGTAATAACAAGAAATACGCCGGAAGCCGATATCAGAGGCACAAATCCCGCACAGAAATGTTTACACTTTCCGCCAGTTGAAAACTGTTGTCAGCACCGTTTTCATTTATTTTGCCTCTTTAGTTGCGATCTGACGAAGAACCGCTCTGAAGCGGCTTCTTTGAAATGTCTTTTTCACTAAGTTTAATTAAATTTCGTTCGGGTACGGAGTGTCGCCTTTGTATTGCTGGTTATGGATAATGGTAGTTTTATAAACTCATTTTACTGTCAGTAGAAGCTTTACCTTCATTTGGATGTAGTGTGTATTTGCACTAGAATGTGTCGTGGAAATATCACTGCATATCTCCTCAGAAATGGTCGTTTCTTGCTTGCCAGCTCAAGTGATTATTGTAAAGTAAAGAATAAAACAAAATTGAATTCCCAATTATTATTTTTTTTTTATTTATTTATTTACTTTTTTTATTTTTTAAAAACAAAAATAATATGAACTAATAAAAATAAATAATTAAATATATAAAGATAAATAAACAATAATTAATAAATGAATAAAAATAAATAAATAAATAAAAATGAATGAAAATAAGTAAATAAATTAATAAAATTGAATAGAAATAAATCAATAAATAAAACTAGATAAATAAATAAAAATAGATAAATAAAAATAAATAAATAAAAATAAATAAATAAAAATAAATAAATAAATAAATAAAAATAAATGAAAAAGATAAAAAATATATAAATAAAAATATAAATTAAAATAAGTGAATAAAAATAAATAAATAAATAAAAATAAATAAATAAATAAATAAAAATAAATAAATAAAAATAAATAAATATATGCATATAGTAAGAATACATATAGCCTATATAAGTTATATATATATAAAGATAGTTTATATATATATATATATATATATATATATATATATATATATATATATATATATATATATATATATATATATATATATATATATAAATTTTGTCACATACACGATATCTTTGAATATACCCTGAATATGACAAAAACTTTGCAATATTGAATTCTCATACTTTAGGAATAACTCACATCCAAGAGGAATTATATTTGATAATAACTCCTTCGTCCCCGGCAGGATTCGAAACGGTGCCTAGTTTATGAACAATGAATGTCAGTGACTTAGGCCACCAGACTATCAAGATGGCTGGGTGGACGAAGTCACTGTTAAGAGTTTGATCTGTATGGCTATCAGAGTTCGATATTCATTAGTGATGCATTGAACTCACTCTCTCTCTCTCTCTCTCTCTCTCTCTCTCTCTCTTCTGCATACCCTTCACTGTCCCGCATTCCATTCCAGCTTCTTCACCTACTGACTCTAGACCCAACAGCAACGATCAACGATCCTCTGACATCGCTTCGTCCTGCTCTCAATGAAATTAGATCCCGGGCAAGAGAGGATCCACCGCAATTTTGTTTTACCTGCGGTCAATTAACTAAGTACACTGCATATATATATATATATATATATATATATATATATATATATATATATATATATATATATATATATATATATATATATATATATATATATGCCACAGAGAAATGAAAAGCTACTGTAAACCCTGCTGGTTCTTGTCTTCATTTATGAGCCATTAGAGTGAGGCCCTGCAAGCATAGGCTTAGTGGCAGAAATTTTCAGTATATGTCTATGTCTATGTGTTATATATATATAAAGAAAGAAGAGTATATATATATATATATATATATATATATATATATATATATATATATATTTGTTCTCTGTGCTATTTTATCAAATACAATGCAGCGAAAACCCCATTGATATCGAACATTTGACCCCTAAAGTGAATTTTATGTTGCGAGTGTTCCTGCAAAAATCATGATTTGAACCGATAGCTTTTAAATATAATGGAGGATATTGAAGAGGACGCAAGATGCGCTAAACTTCCAAAAGTCTGTCCTCACCTTTTCGTGGATTGAAGTGCTGCCATTTTGTTGTGGAAACAAAAGTTCCCAGATGGGTAACGGGCGCTGCGTCAGGTAAAGGAAAGGTAATGAGATTATTTGAGAGCCTTCTCGTTTTTGTGTCGTATGTTCTTGTCTCAGGATCACTGATGTTTTACAATTTTACCTGTGATGAAACGGCATATGAAATTTTAATTGCCAGCAGGATTAAGTCAGGTGCCAAAAATGTGTGTTGCATGCACAGATAAACAAATAACACTTAATTCTCACATCAAGTATTTAGACATCTTTTTCCTGTATCTCATGATGAGGAAACCTCATAAGTATGCTCTGAAATGGACTCAAGTAATAGTGGGGAGAGAGAGAGAGAGAGAGAGAGAGAGAGAGAGAGAGAGAGAGAGAGAGAGAGAGAGAGAGAGAGAGAGAGAGATTTCAAAAGTCCCTTACATATGATGCCAACACACAAAAAAGTCCACCTTCCAAATTTTTGGGAAATGTAGAGTACTGCGCTTCCCTGGGCTGTCTGTAATAAATGCTTGTTGTTCTGTCAAACTAAATGCAATTTCGAGAATATTCTCCACATATTAGCTTAGTTCATTTGACTAATGTTTTTACTGACTCTCTTACAGATTTAGAGTTTATAAGGTCATTCTGCTCTATTCTACGCTTTTTCAAATGTTACATTCCTGTTTTCCAAAGCACTTTTGTCAGATTTATAAAAGAGTGAACTTTGGTGAAGGATATAATTTAGTGAAACTAACTCACGTCGTCGGTTTCGTATAGTTATCTATTTTATATAATAAATATTATCAGTGAAACAGGCAATAAAATTTTATAATTACATTTAACCACATTAAATAGGAGGGAATGATAACCATCAGAGAGATCAACACTTCATAGACTACTTATGATTCACCAGTATTTATGGTAGGTTTATATAATTTTATACTGATAGGTAGCACGCGTTCCAGAGTAATATCCTGGTAGAGTAATATTTAAAGAAGGCACTGTGAATGTATTTTCAAGAAATTATATAATCATCGAGACTTAAGCAAACTGTTGGAATGAGATTCAGGTCCGTCATATTATAGTTCGCTGGAATTTGATAAATTTCGTATATATTTTTAAAAGCACCAAATGAATGTAGGCACTATCCTGAGACCGGAGAAAGGATATTTACTTCGAACATATTCTTCTTTATATAGACGGAAACTTTTCCTGTATTTAAATTCACCAAGTACAGCATAAGCTTTATCAGATACGATGCATCAGTACTCTGTATGTCTTCAACAGCTAGTACTTGGTACACTGTATATTGTAAATTAAAGAATTAGGAATCTAAACACCTGGGACTCATTGGAAGCCAATACGAGCAGTAGGAATATATCTGGCAGTAAATTGAAGTTGTATGGCTATTTTGATATATATATATATATATATATATATATATATATATATATATATATATATATATATATATATATATATATATATTATTATAGTTTTATATATTTTAATATATATTTATACTTATATATATATATATATATATATATATATATATATATATATATATATATATATAATATATATATCTATGTGTTTATAAGAAGTCGCTTCCTTAGAACATTTCATATTTCATTAAATACTGTCATAAGCAGATATTTAATTCTGTATTAATTGTACATTTATGTTGTATACCTATTAAATACCTGTTACTTAATATTTAAAAAATTATCAAATACTTGAACGCACAGTCCATCAGTGACAAGCATCAAAATAGAAACAAACATAAAACCTGAAGACGGGCATAATGCGATGCTCGCTTACAGTGGGAGTTTCTCCTCAGTTCTCCGTAGGAGGGTAGTGCCTCAGTGTACCTCACACGGTGCGCTGTAGGCATGGCTCTGTGTTCTTTGTAACGTCCCTTCGGCCCTAGCTGCAACCCCTTTCATTCTAACATCTTTCTTACATCTTGCTTTCCACCTTGTCCTAGCAATTGCCACCTTCTCCTCCATTTACGCCTTTCAAGCCTTCTTTACTTTTAATTTTCTTTTCAGCGCTGTTATGATCTCATAGGTCCCAGCGCTTGGGTTTTGGTCTAAATATTATATTGAATTCCATTCTCCTCAGTCAAATCGTGCGCGGGCAAACCAGTATGACGTCACAATCGCACCATGACGTAACAATCTAACCCTGTTTTTGTAGCTTCAGTTGGTCAGTTGTGTGTGACGGTGTAACCTTGACTTTGTGAACTGTGCTTGTTCTAATTTTCTCTGGTGTTATAATCCTGTGGGACATTTGTATTACTGAAGCTTAGAGATATTTTAAATGTGAAGGAAATTACGAGGATGCTGGAACAGGACACGAGATTAGTCATGGAACTACGTTAAGACTCGTTTTCGAGAAGATTCTAATTGAGAGAATAGAAAGTGTAAGGAATAGTTCCCGTGTTCAGTTTACACTCCCAGGACATTCAAAAGCGCTTCAAGATAAAGATAACTAGTACATGCGAGTCATTTTGTAATAAAAACCCCACCCATTATTTAACGACCTTGTTTACTCACTTCAAACGATCACAGTGTATTGTCTGAAACCGGGTTTGATCATCTGAACACTTTGACGCTGGCTCTCTATAGCCCTGAGAACTCTCTCTTAATTTCAAGAGGTTGCAGAGCCGATAAGAAAACATCCAGACAGTTCGTGAAGACGATTTCCGCATTACTCTTAGCAAAGAACCCCAAGAGTGAACAACTGGAAGAAACCAGTTGCAGAACTCTCCTTTGAAGCCGTGGGTAACAATGGGGTTTTGGGGTCGACTTTTACTTATTATTATTATTATTATTATTATTATTACTTATTATTATTATTATTATTATTATTATTATTATTATTATTCAGAAGATGAACCTAGCTAAACGACGTTTTGTTTTGAAAAACGCAGTAAGTAGTTTCCTGATGAAACTACTGTACGCTGAAGAATGAGTTCTTTATTGTTCTTCCAAGTTTGGAAAAAAAGGTCAGGTCTCGATACGTTGAATATCACGCATGAAGCTGAACTCTGCCTCGAACGTGGAAGTTGATTGTCAATATACCAGCTGCAAACGAAACTGCAAAAAGGGCTATTTCTGCTGTAAAAAACCGAAACCTATAGCCAAAGTATGCAAGGATAGGTTGCTATCGGTTAGCTCTGTAAAAGTCTGGTGGAGCACTGGAAATGAAATTTATTTTACGATGAACTGATAAAGAAGTTTAAGGGGGAAATCGGATATGGAATTCAGTTGTAGATAGTAAAATTCGGCGGAGAAAGACAAATAAAGTAGACATTGCATAGCAGGAGAAAGGGAGGAAGAGTTCTTGTTTTCAGATATTTCGTTCATATTTGTTCGCCTTTTCAGATTTAAACGAGGTCAAAAGTAGCAAAAGGTTAATAATGCAATGACTTGTACAGGACTAAGGAGTTAAATAAGGTATAATTGCTGTTGTGCAACATCCTTGCTGTATGCAAGAGCGCATGAAGTAACTGTATATGTATATATATATATATATATATATATATATATATATATATATATATATATATATATATATATATATATATATATATGTTATATATATATTTTATATATATATATAATGTGTGTGTGTGTGTATATATATATATATATATATATATATATATATATATATATATATATATATATATATATATATATATATATATATATATATATATATATATATATATATATATATACATTGATGGCATATATACTGAAAGTACAGTGTATTTAAATAAAAACTATAATTTTTAGTTAGGTGTAGATACATAATTTATTTTTAAATATGATAGAATAAGATCTAAACATAATAAATTCCCAGTGTCATTCCAAATACTTTTTTTTCTTGAGTTAAAAAAATGATAACCTCCGAGACTTTGCATCTCTCTGAAGGCTTCAAGACGTCTTCCTGGAGGATCCCTGAGATGGCCACTGTAGTGCTTGGTGTCAGTGCACCTACTGAGTGATGGCGCTATACGCATGAGCAGAAGAATTCTAAAACGTCTGCAGGAAAAACACGAAGATATTACGGCGCCAGGCGACAATGATTCTTTCTTGCAGCAGAGGGTATGAAATTTTCTTGAAAGTTTTATTGCCACGAAAACATCAATATTTTAAAAAAAGAAATAAATTAAAAATTTAGTGAAAAATCATCATCGTATCCTTTTCTCGTCGCCTGGCAGGATATATATATATATATATATATATATATATATATATATATATATATATATATATATATATATATATATATATATATATATATATATATATATATATATATATATATATATATATATATATATATATGTATATATATGTGTATGTATATATATACTGGTTTGTGTGATCTGTGTATAATTTTTTATAATAGTTAAAAATAAGGTGGTCTGGCAATATATAAGAATTTCTGTTTCCTGAAATGGTCATCACATAGCGTCCAGTAATCCAGTCAGCTTCACGAGAAAAGTGACCTCTTTTGTTTTAACAAGGCTTCTCCATTGCCATTGATCACCTTATTAAGGAGAGAGAGAGAGAGAGAGATGGCTGCCTCCAGCAAGAAATGATTAAGTTTTTTCGCATAGCAGAGTAAGTTATAAATATATAGTTTTTTTATGGTACCAGCATCAAATTATAATAGTAGATCTTTTGAAGGATACAGAGTAGTTTAAATCGCTTGTCTTATTTAAAGAAACATTCTTCTTCGGAAAAGAAATAATTTTTAGATTCTTCAAGAACACAATTAAAGACGCACGGAAAACTTTTCCAATATTCCTGGAAAACCTGTCTACCATATACTTTGGAGGCTTGTATTTCAAGTCAATGGTTCCTGTATGCTTGTCCATATGAATTGGATTCATATTCTAAAAAAAAAAAAAAAAATAATAGTAATAAAAAAATACTCATAGTAGCATGAGTCTTAAAATGAAGAAGCAAATCCACAGTTGTATATTTATCTTTAAATATATGTACATATACATAACTGTGAATTGCTTCTCCAATGATAATAATAATAATAATAATAATAATAATAATAATAATAATAATAATAATAATAATAATAATAATAATAATAATAATAATAATAATAATAATACTGAGATAATATTAAGCAAACTTTTTACTGATGAAGATGCAATTTTTAATAATTTTAGTAGAACATTTTTTAAACAACTTTTAGAGCTGGCCGTGCTGGACACGACCTTTGCCTTCAATGGCATTTTGTATAAACAAACTGAAGGGATGGCCATGGGATCACCACTTGGTCCAATTTTTGCTAACATCTTCATGTGCTCCCTGGAGGACCGCATAACAGTGTTATGCGGTGCACTTTTTATTGGTATTGCGTTGCACCACAAATGAATGACTCCGTTTCTGTCTGTTGACTTTCACTTGATAGTAACGCAGGGGACTCGGTAAGTTAGGTTGAAATTGTCTATTAATACTTTTCTACTTTTCCAGGAGGGGGTAAGAATTCACCGGGCACGGTTTTTCATAAGTTTAATCTTAACCTAAACTATTTCACACGGCCAGCCACACTGGACTTAGAAATTTCTTGATGTTAAGAGAGGAGCGAGTGACACAATCCTACCCAATTTGGTTTTCAAGTAACTCTGGCTAAAAATTGATCAGAATGAACTCTGGACCTATGTTGAATAAAACTCCGCCTCCTTGAGGACGTCTACTTTACTCTTAATGGTTCAATCTTAACTCCCACTTTTGGCAAGGACAAATCAGGTCAATTTTGCTGACCTTTTCACTTCTTAGTCTATCCTCTAACTCCTCCTTCCTTTCCCACATCTTGGAGGTTTGTTATGGTTAGTCTTCAATTTACTTGGTCCCATGGCTCATCATTTTAAACTATCAACATCGTCTCTCTCTCTCTCTCTCTCTCTTTCATAATCCCGATCAGTGAATCTCATACTTATTCACTGCATAACATCACTGGGTCACCTACCTGCATTGACTACAATGCAAGTAGATAACCAACTCAACTTGACTATAGTCAATTACTTCAATTTCAATCATTTCTATTAACAAGCAATAAATGCAAGAAATATTATAATGCATCATAGTGCTAACACAAACAATACAAGTATGACTTATATATCAAATACTCAAACTAAATGCAGAAAATTATGGCAAAGTAAATATATCAAATGCCTATTACTCTCTGGTTACAATCATAAATTGTAAAATAAAAAAATATCAATCATCAATGTTCAAGTGGCAAGTCAATGGTAAACGCTATCACTCTCTAGGAAGGATTCTGTCCATCATGTCTTTGATTAAGGTAAGCTTATTCAATATTAATTTCCTGACAATTATAAAAGAAATAAAAGCAAACAGTACCAAAAGAATGACATTTATGAATGACATAATAGGAGAAATCTCGGTCTTATATATATGAAAGAAAGTATGAACCTCTTCTAGCTTTGTGAATGTCTCCAATTCCAGTTCTGAAAGTTGAAATTCATTAATAACTGCAAACTGATGTACACTTTTACTGAAATTCAAACTGTATGTCGTGAAGACTGTAGGTTTGTAATACAAATTATGTAAAATAACCAATTCACAAGCAGATGAAAATGAGTGTACGTTAATGAAAACTACTTCTGTTTTGTTTGACTTACAGTCAATCTTAGCATTCAATCTGTTTGCTGAGAACACAAAAATTTCATCATCAATGATTTGAGCCTTGAAAGTTTCTGTAAACGGTATATATTTACAATGGTTCTTACCATTCTTGTTGTTTACAAGATCATCTAGGCAATGAAGAGCATTCAATGGTTCATAGAAATTCACAATGTTACAAACATATACACCATCATTAAGCATGACACATTCCCTGAACTTATGTTCGGGAATTTCAGTCACTAGGAAAGAATCATGCTGCAAGGCAAAGTGTCGAACTGTTCCTTCTAGTACAATGGACTTATTATCTACTACCATTGGGAATGGATAGACTGACATCAATGAGTTGACGTCTGGATTGTTGAAAGGGATCACTAGTATGATTTGATTGGCTACCACTTTCACTGTGATCAGGCCATAATAGTCCACTATATTTTCTACTAGTGGCTTCAAGTGATTGTTCACAACACATTTCTGAATAATGGCTTCAATTTCACTAGGGTTATCAGAAAAGGCGACAGCAGGTTTTACCTGCCATCATGATTGCATTGAGTAATTCCTTGTATTCCAGAAGGAAATTACTTGTTTCTATGAGCAGTTGCTCCATCATTTCTGTTTGATGGATTCTAGCAATTTCTGATGAAACATTATGGAGGGCACTATTCACAAATTCTTTCAGCACTGTGATCATTTTCTGATTTTGATTGACATTTCCTATTACTTTATTATAGACAGTGCCCTGCTCAGAAGCCCAATTTTCAAGTTGTGCCACTCTTTCCTTTAGCCTTTCAACATTACCATCGGTCGCCACTCCAAAGAGATTGTGTAAAGCGACGCCTATAAAGGGTATGAGTGATCGCTTTACTACTTTCCTTGGCATAACACTATCGATGTCCCTCTGCAACTTGGAGAGCATGTCGTACAAATTTCTATCTTGGACACTTTGTAATCCTGCCTGTATCTGATTGCTCAGCTGGACTAACTGCTCTCTCTGATCGATAATGGAGTCCGTCTGGATCTTAACAATGGCTAGGTCCTGTATCATCTTAACCTTGCCATGCTCCTTGATGATGGCTCCTTCCTTAGTTGTACGAGTGAGTTCACAATTTGACTCACTGCCAACCACCATACAATCCATTTGCTGAAATAATGTTATTAAGCAGTAAAAATCTTATCAACTACATTTGTTTACCATTGCACTTGCCATTACCTTCTTCTCAAATTATACCTTGGGGTCATTGAAGATTCTATTTTATTATCTATCTTATCTTTATTGGACAAATCCTTTAACTGGGTAGACGACCAAGGTTCTGAATGAACTACTTTAATGTGGTTCCAATGTACAATGGATTCTTTCAAGGTAATTTCATGCATTAACTTGAATTTATTCAACTTCAAAACTTCTAAAACTCTATATGGACCTCGAAATTTTGGTGATACTTTAATATTAGGTCCTTCAAGAACATGATTGAGTACATAAACTTGTTGTCCTACCTTTAACGAGGGTATGGTGGATCTGTTATTGTAATACTTACTAGATTTTTATGTAACTCCTTTAATCTAGCCCTGGTGACTTTAACGGTCTCGTACGTACGTCTTGTCTTCCAAGCAATATAGTCCTCGTAGTTGTACGTACGTCTGGGTGGTGCGGCATCATCCAAAAGTGAATTTGGCATTCTCTTTTGGTAGCCATACAATAGGAAATGAGGAGTTTCTCCTATTGATTCATTTACTGTGTTGTTTAGAGTAAATTGTATGTCTTCGAGAGTCAAGTCCCAGTCTTCAGTGCTAGGGGTTACCAATGTTTTCAGAACATCCTTTATCTTGCGATTTGTTCTTTCTACTGCTCCATTTGAGCTTGGCTTATATGCTGTTATTTGACATTTCTGTATTTCATAAAAGTCACACAATTTCGTTAGAATGTCACTAGTAAATTCAGCAGCATTGTCTGAGAGCAAAACTTGAGGACATGAATGTCTGGTTATAATTCTAGACTTAAAGGCTTCTGCCACCGTTGATGCTTCTCTGTTTCTAGTTGGAACAATTTCTACGTATCTGGTCAAATAGTCAATGAAAACTAAAATCTGTTTATTTCCTCTGATGGTGTTCGGGAATGGACCTAAGAAATCCATTGTGACTACTTGAAAAGGATTTAATTCTGAAGGATACATTTCCAGAGGAGCCTTGACGTTGACATTCCCCTTATGTATATTACATAGGGTACAATTCTGAACAAATCGAGTAGCATCTTCACTACATCGAGGCCAAAAATAGTTTCTAGTGATTGTTCTACATGTTTTCTTAATTCCAGGATGTCCTGATAACTTGTATGAATGGGTTAGTTCTAAAACGTCTTGTATTAGTGTATTAGGAATGTACAAACGTGAACAAGCATTTGGTTCGTCTGAAGTCTTGTACAATAACCCATCTATCAATTGAAACTCTGAATTTTTCTCACCTTGCAAGAGGTTACCAATTACTTCCTTTATTCTAGAATCCTTTTGTTGTTCTTGACGAACTTTGTCTAAATCTAAGTCTGTGATTTGACAACTGAAGGCGAAATTATGAGTGGTAATTTGTTTCTCGTTCTCTTCTTGTGATCTAGATAAGGCGTCAGCTAATGTGTTATATCTACCAGGTATGTATCTAAATTCTGGGGCAAATTCTAATACGCTAACGAACCATCTATTGAACTTCATATTATTGGTAAAAGCCCTTTTCTTGAAAAGATCACAAATGGGTTTATGATCTGTAAGAACATTAATTTTATGTCCTAGCAAAATGTGCCTAAATTTCTGTAATCCCCAGACTAATGCCAAACATTCCCTTTCTGTTGTACTGTAATTTCTTTCAGCTGCATTCAAAACTCTACTGGCATAGTATACAGTCCTCATCCTTGTTTTATCCTTTTGCATCAAGACGGCACCTAGTCCTGTACTTGAAGCATCACAGGCTAAGTAGAATTCCTTCTCGAAGTCTGGATAAACTAGGATAGGATCTGTTATCAACATATCCTTTAGTGTTTTGAACGCTGCTTCCTGTTCATCTTTCCACTCATAGCTAGCATCTTTCCTAGTTAACTCAGTTAATGGTTTTGCTATGGTAGCAAATCCCTTTATGAAAGGTCGATAATACCCTACCATACCTAGGAATCTTCTTAGTGCCTTCAAATTTCTTGGGGCTGGATAGTCTACAATAGCCTTAATCTTTCCTTCTTGCATTTTCAAACCATGTTCACTGATAACATGTCCTAGATATTCTAGAGATTTCTTCAGAAACTGACATTTCTTAATTTTTACCTTTAAACCGGCCTTTCTGAGCCTATCTAATACTAATTCTATTGTCTTGAAATGACTCTCTACATCCTTACTAGCAATTATTACATCATCAAGATAAACCGATACGTCTTCAACATCTCCCAAGATTTGCAGCATTAAACGTACAAACGTTAAAGGAGCTGAAGTAAGACCAAACGGCATTACCTCAAATTGCAAATGTTCTTTGTGAGTACTGAATGCCGTGAGATGCTTGGATTCTTCATCGAGAGGAACTTGCCAATATCCACTCAGTAAATCGAGGCTAGAAAAACCTTGGCACCTCCTAATTGAGCTAACATGTCATTAATGACTGGCATTGGCATTCGATCAGGGACGGTGTGGGAATTCAATTTACGGTAATCAATTACCATCCTCCATGTACCGTCTTTCTTTGGAACTAGCAGTAAAGGTGAATTATAAGGTGACTTAGAAGGTATTACAACTCCATCTTCCTTCATCTCTTCAACCATCTCGTCTACAATGGGTCTTTGACTTATTGGAAGTTTGTAGTTAGGTATATAAAAAGGTCTAGCACCATCTTCTATGACTATTTTGTGCTGCAGGACATCTGTCCTTCCTAACTTATCTCCTGTTACTGCTACAACACTCCTATATTTCTCTAATATCTGTATTAACCTGTCCCTACAATGAGGAAAATCTGTATTATTTACTTCCCTTCTAATTTAACTCTTGTGTCAGCTACAGAGACAAATGCTTTTTCACTTAGGGTTAGTAAAGGGTTAGTAATCACAATTCCCTTACAGAATTCTATGCCGGCATGCAATTCTAGTCTCTTGTCAGAATAATTATACACATAAGTCGTACAATTTCCACCATTAAGTCTTACTAGGAATTGTCCATTTTCACAAAGTCTGGTAAGTCTTCATTAACTAATAACACATCTGTATCACCTAGGTTTTTATCTGTTACAATTCTAAGACAAACCTTTGTCAGACCTTGTGGATGCAGTATAACGCTATTGTTTAATTTGAGTTTTACAAGATTATCATCGGCAGTACTAACTAAGCAGATCTCTTCTGCATTCTGTGCATCGGCAGTGTAACAGACATCAGTATCATCTGAACTTTCATCTTGTGGTATCACAGAACCTATCTCTGTCATTTTTAGGTTGCCTAACAGCAACACCTCATTGAGATACTTCTCTTCCGTATCTTCTCTTATTATTAAGTGACTACAATCTATTAGCGTGTCAGGATCGTCAGGTTGGGAAAAAGAACTAAGTTCTTCGGAGGTATCTACTTGTCGTGCACTTGAGTTATCAGGTTCATACCTGCTATCTGAGAATTCCTCCTGAGTGGCTTCTAGGCTTTTAAAAGTAGTTTGTCTATCTTCTCCTATTTCTTCTATCATTGAATTTCTACTCACTGTCCTACCCGGGTTAGCATTAACTTCTATTTCTATCTGTTGGATGTCTACTTCTTCAGATGAGGCTGTCTCAGGTAAAGTGATCAAGTTTATCTGAAACTGTTCCTCTTCTTCAAGAGAGCAAACATTTCCTCTATCAATTTCCTTGATAGTTACTCTTCCATTGCTACAATCTAGTGTAATTCCACATCTTTTCATAGCCTGGAAGGAAAATAGAGCTTGAGCTGGAAAATATTTCTCTTCCAACACCACAAACTCTTCCCTGTATTTCTTATTTAGAATTCCTATCTCTAAATTAACATTGCCTATAGCCCTTATTTGCTTTCCAGCGATCCCCTTTATGGTCCTATAGGATTCTCTCATTTGGGAAAGCTCACAACCTATATGTTTTATTAAAGTGCCTTTATCTATGATACTTACAGTACTGCCTGTATCCAACAATATGGAACTCAGTACACCTTCTAAGTGTACTTGTATGATAGGCAACTCTTCCTGACACGTATTAAAATTCTTTACAGAAAACACTATTTCATTACTTCGAGTAATGTCTGTTGGGGACACATCCTTATTCACTGTCACTATTTCTTTCTGTAAGGATGGACCTTTCTGCTGCACTCTCTGTGATTGTCACTGAGAATCCCCTGATTTGGGTTACTGGGGAGGTATTTTGATTATTAGGCTGAGTACTTTGGTTATTTTGAGACCCTGAGAATTTCCCTGTTTGTTGTACCAACAGTTTTGGATCAAATGTCCTGTCTTATTGCAATTCGAACACCATTTGTTTCTTCTACAATTCTGGGTTGTATGGTTGTTATAACCACAATTTCCACAACTTTGTCTCTGCCTATTGAACTGTGGCCTATTATTCCCTGAATTTTGGCCTTGACTAGCTCCCCTCTGTCCAGGAGTCCTGTTATTTCCACTGTTATTTCCATTAGTTCCAGTGGTATTCCCATTGTTACCTCTATTTGGCGGCCTACCTTGATTGTTTCTATTTGATTGATTAAATCTCCTATTGTTGTTCCCACCATTTCTATCAAACGAATTTCTATTTCCTGATACCTAGACCTAGCTTGCCCTGATTGGTTTCTATTGGACTGATTGCTATTATTTCTTGGGTTTCCACTAGCTACGGTTCCCGTAAAATCTGCACTACTACTTGATGAATTCTGTTTTACTTTCCTTTCTATGTACATCAAAGTTTGTACAATTCCATCATTTGGCTTCCTATCACAGTACTTCTTTAAGGCTACTCTTTCTTCCTTACCCAAAGCATCGTAGATTGGTCCTAATGACATATATCTGAGTACCTTGGATATACTAGCTAAATCTGTTTCATCATCATCAAATTCATCCTTCCTTCCAACAACAATTCCTACAGCTTTCATATCTGTCGTCACTCTATCTATAGCTTCTTCTACTCTAGTGGCTAAAACTAAGTGATTACCCTCATATTTCTGATGATGGAAAGTTCCTATGTTATACCATGGATCTTTCTGTGCTTCTGGTTGCCAAAATTGTAAGCACTGTTTCTTGAATTCGTTAAACAGAGTAATATTCCTAAAAAGTACTGAATGAAGAACTGTATGTGCATCACCATGTTCCATACTAACATACAAGAGTGCTTCATCTATTTTCTTTCTCTCATCTGAAATTCTGCTTTCTGTGTCTGCTATCCATCGATTTACACCATATTCTTCTAATCTACTTTTATCTACATTACTTGGGTCTACCGTTCCACAAAATCTAGTGGCTTGGGTTATTACGGCGGCTTGCGCCATGTTGTGATTTCTAGGTACAATGGAAGTTATTGGGTTAGTGGTTACAACTGAAGGGTTAGGCGCACTCGGTAAACTAAGTGGGGGACCTTGACTACGAGAACGTCTGGGTCTAGTATTACTAGGATCAATTGGTCTAGAAAGTCGTTCAGGTACAGGTCTTAGGTTATATGGAGTCTGGTCTTCGCTTCTTGTCTGTTGCAGTCGGGAGATAACTTCGTCCAAAGTGTTATTCATATTAATTCATAAAATATTCAATGATTCCAAGAATGAAAAATTGAAAAAAAAATAAATTTGAGAATCAGGTACTTACTTCAATTGCATGTTTGCTGAGTTGACTGTATCCCTCTATACAAAAAAATTCAAATTTTTCCTAACTCATTCCTTCATAGGACTCTCTCACCATCTGAAAAAGTCTGATATTAGTATTTATGTATACAATTGTTTGGGTTCCACTGCAAAATGCTGCGCCAAGTATTTAACAATAAAATTTATTATGATAGAATTATTTAAACAGAATTGTCTCTATCACCAAGTGAACGAAAATTTCTATTTCGTAAAAAAAAATTACTAAATATGAGAAAAAAAAATTTATTTCCTTCATACAACAATAAGGAAATATTGTTCAGAATATTATTCAAAATAAAAATAATTTACTTAAATTATTTATGTTTAAAAAAATTATTTGCGCACTGCAGGGAAAAATAATTATATAAAAATTTCACGCACACAAAAAAAAATTTAATTATTCACAGAGAAAAAAAATTCTCTTGATAATTCCCCGATACTAGGAATGAATGTTTACTATTCAATTAGCTTCGTGTCGCCTTGCACTTGAAGATCGCGCTGATTGCACTTGAGCGCAATTTGTCGTTAGCATCCAGCGATAATTCGGCACAGCTCGGCCGACTTGCAGTCCGTACTTGCTGAATTTGGCGAAGAAAAAATTTGGAATCCTTCCAAATTGTTGATTGAAGGCGTCACTTCCCTTTCGAGAGGCGGTTATCAACGCGTTGACTTCTAAACTTTATCGCCATTCCGAATTCTTCGCTCTCATTCGTCGCCGTCGTCGTCACTGCTCTGCTACCGCTACTTTTCGCTAAGTCTCCCTTTTAGCGACCAAAAATTTTGGGAATTTCGTGTATTTAAGTCCGTAGACGATAGAAAAGTTCACTGAACTGACGTAGATATTAGCGACTTTCATACGTCCGCCAACACTGTTTGTTTTCGTCTTCTCCGCTTCTGCGATCGGCGTAGTATAGGGCGAGTTGCTGATTCTTTCTTTCGTAAATTTCGTTTTCTTATAAAAATCACCGCTGATCTATGCCGTGATTATTACTATTGTTCTTATTATGGTCATATATAATTATTAAACTGAATTTCTGGTTGATCTTATGCGAATGTTCGGAAGTTTCAAACTAGGCAGAGATTTACCGCTGTCAATTTTTCACTCCAATCGACGCATAAAGATTCACTGCTTCTTGGAATATTTCGTTCTGCTTCGTTTCCCTTCTGCTACAGTGTTGATGTTGTATTGGTGTTTCTAGTGCTGAAGACCGTCTTGAGATTATTTGCGCTGTTAAATTGAGAGTTAGTTATAGCGCCGTCACTGCTCACTCTCTGTAAATTTCTCTAGGGCCGTGAACTTTAATGTTTTTCAAATGTGCGCTGGGCGAAATCCCACCGCTGCCACCATTATTTGTTATGCGGTGCACTTTTTATTGGTATTGCGTTGCACCACATATGAATGACTCCGTTTCTGTCTGTTGACTTTCACTTGATAGTAACGCAGGGGACTCGGTAAGTTAGGTTGAAATTGTCTATTAATACTTTTCTACTTTTCCAGGAGGGGGTAAGAATTCACCGGGCACGGTTTTTCATAAGTTTAATCTTAACCTAAACTATTTCACACGGCCAGCCACACTGGACTTAGAAATTTCTTGATGTTAAGAGAGGAGCGAGTGACACAATCCTACCCAATTTGGTTTTCAAGTAACTCTGGCTAAAAATTGATCAGAATGAACTCTGGACCTATGTTGAATAAAACTCTGCCTCCTTGAGGACGTCTACTTTACTCTTAATGGTTCAATCTTAACTCCCACTTTTGGCAAGGACAAATCAGGTCAATTTTGCTGACCTTTTCACTTCTTAGTCTATCCTCTAACTCCTCCTTCCTTTCCCACATCTTGGAGGTTTGTTATGGTTAGTCTTCAATTTACTTGGTCTCATGGCTCATCATTTTAAACTATCAACATCGTGTCTCTCTCTCTCTCTCTTTCATAATCCTCCAGTGAATCTCATACTTATTCAGTGAATCTATATACTTATTCATATATATATGCATAACATATATATATATATATATATATATATATATATATATATATATATGTGATATATATATATACATATATATATATATATATATACATATATATATATATATATATATATATATATATATATCCTATATAATATATATATATATATACCATATATATGTATATACATATAGATAGATAGATAGATAGATAGATAGATATCTCCTCCCGACGACGAGGGAAAAGGATACGATGATGATGATTTTTCGCAGATTTACATTTATTTCTTTAAAAAAATGCTATTTTCGTGGCAATAAAGCTTTCTAGAAAATTTCACCCTAGGACAAGATCAACTTGGAAATTATTATTATAGATAGATACATATACATAATATACATAATTTTATATATATATATATATTTATATATATATATATATGTGTGTGTGTTGTGTGTGTGTGTATACACTGGTTTGTGCGTTGCTTTAATTTTTCCCAATAGTTAAAAATAAGGTGGTCTCAAGAATTTCTGTTTCCTGAAATGGTCATCACTCTTGAGTAATCCAGTCAGCTTCAAGAGAAAAGTGACCTTTTTGTTTTAACAAGGCTTCTCCATTGCCATTGATCACCTTATTAAGGAGAGAGAGAGAGAGAGAGAGAGAGAGAGAGAGAGAGAGAGAGAGAGAGAGAGATGGCTGCCTCCAGCAAGGAATGATTAAGTTTTTCATAGCAGAGTAAGTTATAAATATATAGTTTTTTTTATGGTACCAGCATCAAATTATAATAGTAGATTTTTGAAGGATACAGAGTAGTTTAAATCGTTGTCTTATTTAAAGAAAAATTCTTCTTCGGAAAAGAAATAATTTTTAGATTCTTCAAGAACACAATCGCATCTTTTCCAATATTCCTGGAAAACCTGTCTAATACTTTGGAGGCTTGTATTTCAAGTCAATGGTCCCTGTATGCTTGTCCTGTATGAATTGGATTCATATTCTAAAAAAAATAATAGTAATTACTCATAGTAGCATGAGTCTTAAAATGAAGAAGCAAATCCACAGTTGTATATTTATCTTTAAATATATGTACATATACATAACTGTGGAATTGCTTCTCTTAATAATAATAATAATAATAATAATAATAATAATAATAATAATAATAATAATAATAATAATAATAATAATAATGAGTGAATCTTAAGCAAACTTTTTACTGATGAAGATGCAATTTTTAATAATTTTAGTAGAACATTTTTTAAACAACTTTTTAGAGCTGGCCGTGCTTATTCACTTGGTCCAATAACATCTTCATGAGGAGAAATGAAGAATCCCATTAGGTTCCGCCCCTCTATTTTATCGAAGATATGTTGACGACACGTTCTCCCTATTTCGTCATGAATGTCATGCAGAGTCCTTTCTGGAGTTCGTCATCCGACAACATCCAAACATAAGGTTCGCTATGGAGAAGGAGGTAAATAACAAACTCCCCTTCCTTGACCTTATTATTTCCAGAGGTGACTCAGGTTTTTACACAGGTGTGTATAGAAAAAATACATTTACTGGTTTGGGAATGAATTTTTATAGTTCGTGTTAATTTCATTTTAAACTGAACTCTATTTTAACCCTCCTCCATAGGGCTTACACCCACTCGTCAAACTGGAAAAGTTTCCACGATGGGATATCCTTTTTAGTGAAATATTTCAATAATAATTGTTTTCCATCACGACTTTTTTTCAGATCCCTTAATAAACTGCTACTACAGAAAATGACTCCGGCAACACCTGAATCGACTGTGCCGAAAGTGAAGATGTATGCAAGTTTCCCTTTCGTGCATGATGATACTTTTAGGAGAAAATGCACAGCCATTATTCAAAAGAGTTTTCCAGCTTTAACTCTGAAAATCATCCCGAAAAATCCCTCAACAATAGGGTCTCTGTTCAGAGTCAAAGACCGGCTCAGTCCTCTGCTTTCGTCCAGCGTTGTTTACAAGTATACTTGCCCGGGATGTGATCACGGGATATACGTGGGGTGCACGAGGAGGCTATTGAAGGTCCGCATAGATTCCCACAGGGGCATAAGTCACAGAACAGGTAGCAGGTTATCTAATCCTGAGCAATCAAATATACGAAATCATTCAAAATTATGTAAAACTTATATTGACAGCAAGGATTTTTCCATCCTAGGCCGAGTGCAGAACAACAACAACTTAACCATCCTAGAATCCATAATTATCAGGAAGACTGTACCGTCGTTAAATACTCAATCGTCCTCAGTGAAATTGTTTATAGCCTAGTTTGGGCAACTGGTTTTCCTCACTCTGTTTTTACTTATTTATGTTAGTCTGTTCTTTATTTCATATAGGTAGGTTGTTTTAAGATTTTAGTGAACTCCTTTTACTTATTATTGACTTGTTTTGGAATGAGGTGTTTTGTTTTAAATATTTTTACTACATAAAGAGCTGTTGCCATTGCATTAATTTGTTATTGATGTTCGTAAATTATATTATATTTTATAGCCTTGGAAATGCGACTTGGAATTCGTCGCGAAACGTCGGCATTGGAAATAAACTGTAGATGATGAGGATGCCTTTCCCTAATGCTTCCTTCGTGATGTCTATAGATACCATCCAGTTTGAATATATATATATATATATATATATATTAATATATATATATATATATATATATATATATATATATATATATATATATATATATATATATATATATATATATATACATATATATATATATATATATATATATATATATATATATATATATATACATATATGCATATATATAGTATAGTAGGAGTACGGATAGGAAGAACAGTCAGCTCATCATTGGTATATTTATTAATAGCTGCGCTTCGGGATCACCCATATCCCATCTTTTCTGGCTAAAAAGATACAAAAACACTAATTAAAACTGACAACAGAGCTTACAAAATTAAAATGCTTTAAAGATTGAAAAATGACAATGACAAAACAAGAAATAGATTACCTTCAGTAGTAGAGTCCAGAGGATGAAAACTGAATAAGAGTAAACAAGGTTAGGAAGTAAACAAGAAAGGGGGAGGGGGTTACTATAGTACGACCGTTTTAGGAAGAGACTTTGCCCCTCTTAAATTGACCATTAACCTTCTGACTTCAAGCTCTCATTGTTTGCGCCTGTTATCAAGCACGTGTACTATAATAGAAAGTTCTGAATGAAGTTTTGTTGTCCCACTTAAATTTTAGATAAAATAAAAAAAAATTCAATATATGAAAATGATAGATGCAAGAAATTTGGAAACCTAGATGCGCTTTCATTTTCAGTTTAGTTTATTTGGATGCTGTACTGAGCAATGTTCTTGAGTTACGTCATCTACTATAGTTTGTTATTACTGTTCCTTTGCTGTTATCGAAGTCATATAATTGTGATATAGTTTGGAGCTTTTGAATTGCTTTCTTTCGTGTATGCCCTGATCCGTCTTTACCTCCTTGCTCTATCAAGGTTGAATTTTCTCTGTGCAGCTATAAAATAGCTCATAATAAATATTCTTTAAATATTGTTACACCCATATATATATATATATATATATATATATATATATATATATATATATATATATATATATATATATATATATATATATATATATATATATAAAATTTTTATCATTACCGTATTTAAAGAATGTTTATTATGAAAAATATTTTATAGCTGTACAGTGAAAATTCAACCTTGAAAGAATTGGAATCGTGGGGAACGAACCCGGAAAAGCATTCAGCGAATCCAGTTGACGTAAACCATTGAGCCATCAAGAGATATAAGTCTTTTGCCGAGATGTCGTACTGCTTTTACCCGTCGAAGCGGGGAAAGTATATTGGGTGTAACAGTATTTAAAATGAGCTATTTTATAGCTGTACAGTGAAAATAACCTATCACGGCATAATGAAAGGAAGCATTTTCAAAAGCTAAAATATATATATATATATATATATATATATATATATATATATATATATATATATATATATATATATATATATATATATATATATATATATATATATATATATATATATATATATATTACATTTATACAGTATTAGATTTACCTGTGCTTTTAAAGCACTGTCATATGATACTCATCACTGCTGTGGCATTTCTGTTATATGTAGATTTTTAAAGATATTTCTGCCACTTTCTGTCGAAAAAACAGATCTATATTTCAATTTATTTCAATTTCAGTGTTCAACAGGATATCACACAACAAAGGAAAGCAATAAATTTATTTACAATCGAAGTATGAGGAGACATTACTTATGAAGAATCCTCGTCAGAGGATGCTAAATCGATAACAAAAGAATCTATACATTTATCAATGCAAACATCTCTTGAAGCGTCATCTCTTTTTATATCTTCGGCATGTCTCACATCATTAGCCCAGTTGTCAGAAGATATCGATTCAATTGCTTCTTTGACCAAAGGAAGCAGGTCTGATTTTTTAAAATGATTCTTCTTTGCCACGTATGATTTCACCTGCGCCCATATCAGTTCTATTGCATTATACTGGCAGTGATATGGAGGCAGCCTAACCACTATGTCCATGATCTCTTGCCAGTCTGTCAATCACGTAATCATTTTCTTTACATGAATGTCTTTGCAACTTTACTAATTTTTTATTAGCCAGTCTTTAACTTCATCCTTTTTGGCAGACATTGTCGGAGGTTTATTAATTCGAACTGAATGATAAGAAGCGTTATCCAACACTATGATGGCAGATGGCGTCTGGTAGCATGCTACGGGTGACTACCGTCTGAAAACCCCTCCGAGATTGAGAGAGAGAGAGAGAGGTCTCATCTCGGTGACCAATCAAAGGGTTAATTCCAAGAAAAGGATGCTTAATTATTTTTATAAAATCTTTGAACCTGACAGTTACCAGATATATTATTATTATTATTATTATTAAATTATTATTATTATTGTTATTATTATTATTATTATTTCAAAGATTGTTTTAGAATACGATGATAAGATAACGGGATGAAAATCGGAATGAATTGTAACTATTACATTATCAACTCAAAAGATAAAGCCTGTCCATTTTGATGACGAGTATATTATTATTTTGTACGTTCCCGGATATGTATGTAACGATGAATTTCAAGAGGGCGTCTTAAAAGAACTTATCGTCCCAATCTTGGTCTCTTTGTTTTGATCCATGCTTCATATTCTTGCATTAAAGAAGGAACCATAATTTGCATCTACTAAAATAATTCAACTACAGAGAGAAGATCGTGAGAGAGAGAGAGAGAGAGAAGAGATCTTAGCTTCTTGAAGACAGTGAAATTGGGGTGATCAGTTCTATCAGAACTGTTAAAAGAGTTGTTCCATCCTCTTTGAAATTTTTTTTTTTTTATTTTGATTTTGATGTTCATAATAAGAACGAAACGCGTGATAGAAGAGAAACCATGGGACAAACAGACGTTTCATTTAATCTATTTTCTATAATTATTATAATTTTTTCTCATTTTGAAGATTGCTGGTGAACATCATTTATTTGAATATTATTATATATTATATTCATATATATATTTATTATATATAATATTCACACCATCATATAATTCCTGACAATATATATTGACTATTAATATATATATTTATAGCTTCATGATCGTATATCCATTATATATAAAAAATATCATAAAGAGAGCTGCTGTAGTATGCTATATAGCGTGATCCTGCATATACATATATCATTTATTTCATCTCAATATAGGATTACAAACTCAACATTACGTTTAAATAAAGTTTGTATCCAATTTGGTCCTCACTGAAATAACCATCGAAGGAAAATGATAACTGAGAAGTGGATTCATCACCTGTGTCTCTCGATCCACCGAAAAGCGACTACCAGCCTTTTTCAATTATAGACCACTGGATAATTTTTTCAGTGTTAATCATTTATAGAGCGAATTAATATTAAACTATATATTTTTAAGATTCTCTATGGATTATTACCTTTTGTTATAAACCTATAGAATATTACTGTAATATAGCTGAGAATGCAACAATTATTAACGATAATTAACCAGAAATAAATATTAAACCATATGTGAAATGGTTTGTATACCAATATCATATGTCCTTAAAACCAAGAAGTATGTAATCTTTTAATCGGCGAGTAAATTTGAAAACATCAAATACCTTCCCTTACATGAAAGATAATTAATGTGTCATCTAGTCCCAGTATTCTTATCAATTTGAAACTTATTTTAACGAAAGGCAATGTTTATACCCGATTAGACGTAAAATCAGAAAAAATTACATTTTGTTAAATGACCTAAAAGTTTGGTGCCCATTGAAGAACTGGAAAATTTTAGTGATAAAATTGAATATAGAACTTTAACTGGTGTCATTTATTTGTCTGTCACTTTCAGCTTATTCCATTTTCGAATTCTAAAACATGAAAATTTAACCAGAGTTGGAAACAATGACATACACTTGCAAAACCGTGAAACAAATAAAAATATATATAAATTAATTTACGATATACCGAGACAAGTTTTTGGTGGCTATTGAATACCACACTGATATAAATATCAACCTTATTTTTGCCATGAGAGTTTAAAATTGAGAACCTGGTCGATTCCATTTAGTAATTCCTCGCCAGTTCTAAAACGGACACTTCAAATTGTTCTGACTGGTCAAAACTCAGTGAAGGAAAAGAATACAAATGAAATTGTAGGAATTTATATCGAAGCTTATGACATTTCATTGCAAAGGATCAACGTCACTGAGAGTTATGAATGCACAGAAAGATCTCGATATTTCCAAGTGTGGAAAGTTGGACGTTCTCATTTGTAAAGGCCATTTCTTGCAAGGGCAGGAGTAAAAGCTGAGAAAAACAGCGACGATAGAAACAGAGTAAGGAAATATTTGGAAGAGAGAGAGAGAATGATTTCCGACCAGGGAAAAAGAAAATTGTGGCGAAAACTAAAAACAAAGATCTTTAAATAAAAATACTTCAGAGCAAAGAAAATTTTCCCCCATGTTATCAGATAGGAAGAGTCTGTCATAGGGATAAAAAGGATTGGAAAAAGGTTAAACAAAAGAAAACCACGAACCAGAAGATATGCCACAAAGGGCCCTTCTAAGATTCTATCTCAAAAAAAGCCACCTTCCTTCTGGGGAGTCAATGGGGTGTTGGCGATCGGAGACTTATCATTCAGCAGTACGCCCCATTGAAAAACGATAAACACAAGCAATTCTAGAATCTGGCAACGCCAATCTCATTTACTAAGAAGGAGCAAGGCTATAAGAGAGTGTTGGGGTGTTGATTCTATACTATGGGGGGTTATTTAGTTGTATGAAAGATAGGGATTTCTTTATGACAAAATGTTTATACAGACAGTTAAAGCTACAAGCTTCAGAAAATATTACCCCTCAATGAATATATACTTAGCAGAGCCATAGAATAATAATAATTATTTTTATGACTTTATTACTCACTGGCAAATATTTATACTCTTTGAAATCTCTCAGACACGCAATTGCAAAGTTTGTGAATTTTGGCAATGCCTCTCACTATTTTGTTATTTTATAGTTTCAATTCAGCATTTCATTTGACGTCAAAATTGTTGAGCTGCGCCTTACATTATAGGGAATATATATATATATACATATATATATATATATATATATATATATATATATATATATATATACTCATATATATGTATGTATATATATATTATATATATATATATATATATATGTATATATATATATATGTATATATATGTATTTATATATATATATATATATATCTGTATATATATATATATATATATATCTATCATTAAAACCTCCTAGCATTTTAAATAAAAAAGGTGGTTATATTTATTTCTTTAGTGTATTAGCTGAATTTCTGTTAAATATCTTGTACAGAAAACTTTTGAAAATGTGATTCTGTGTTATCAGCAACGCCCTGAAGGAGTTATAACGTTTTCCATTTGTCTATCCACCACAGTCCTAGTCCTTCCTTTCTTTCCTGACCGAAAACACTTACAGCTTTTCTCTTAACAGTAAATGTAGCAACCTAACGTCCTTTGTATGTTAGATAACCAAACCATTTCCAAAGACTTCCTTTCTTTTGACTTATCCCAATTTTTTTTATTTTTGTCAATAGATTCTGTTACTCATGTATACCCTAATTTCTTTACCCTTCAGTGTTTCTTATGCCGCATATTCAGCGATTTCATTTGCCTTAGAGGGTTTAACCTTAAATTTTGTTTGCATTCATCATACATCCTCATTTACATAAAATATGAGAGGTGAAATAAACTTTATTTGCATTCAAACTTGACTTCCATGCATATTTCAACTGTCTTCTATTTCTTTTATTACCTTTCTTCCTACATTGCTTAACCTTTTTCTTACTTCTTCCCATTTTACTCTCATCTGTTATATTTACTCTAAAAGAACCAACAAAGGTTCAGCACTTATGGTCTTAAAGTTTGAACTAGATTCTGAGCTAATTATTATATCAGGGACGTGGCTGAAGTAATGGAGAGTAAGAGAGAGAGAGAGAGAGAGAGAGAGAGAGAGAGAGAGAGAGAGAAGAGAGAGAGAGAGAGAGAAAGGAATTCTTGGCAATTTTCTTTTCTTATGAAATGTATTTAAAGAAAAATACAGCTTGAATATTCATGTTCTGTTTTTGAATTGTTCAGAAGTGGACTGGCTATAACGGCATACAAGCAATGAAGCGAGGGACTTGGCCAAACCGTGTTAAAATTTTGCTCACCTCTTCAGAACCCTCAGTGAGAGACAGAAGGAGAAATAAAAAAGAGGAGGTATCTGAAGGCCAAAAACTACGGATCCCTTTAATGTTGTCATGCCTTTGAGAATGACTTTTATGAAGTTATCCACTGTGAAAAAACTGAGCAGCCCAGGTGACCGTCTTCAAAAGGCAAAGGCAGCAATTTTCGGTCCATCCCAAAGAATGCTGGCAGCCTTTATATTGACAGAGAATATCAGGTTTTAACCTTGAGTGTCTGTTATCGTTATGGTGAGAGGCGAAGAAGCTATTCCTTTCCAAATTTTCTTTTATTCCAGAACAATATCGATATGACTGAATTGGGAAAATGGAAAGATTTGAGTTAATAACTGAATCAAAGTTGTTAAAAAAGTGACTTTTGCATGTCTGATGAATTGAGCCAGTACAATTTTGGATCTTCGTTCAGCTGAAATGTAAACCCTGATGATAGAGGCGTTTTGCGTCAAGTACGCAGGAGAATTAGACAAGGTGCCTCCTCCGTTTTGCTTAGGTGTAATGAGCAGCTGATGCTGTATACTTTACACACACACACACAAATATATCAGTTTGCTGCACACACACACACACACATGTATATATATATATATATATATATATATATATATATATATATATATATATATATATATATATATGTGTGTGTGTGTGTGTGTGTGTGCATGTATGTATACATAGGCATATAGGTATATACATATATGTACATATATTTAAATGTCCATATCTATATATTTATATATATGCACGCACACATATATACACACAGACATACATATATATATATAGATATATATATATATATATATATATATATATATATATATATATATATATATATATATATATTTTAATTTGTAATGTATGTATGCATGTATGCACGCTGAGAAACAAATGTATCTATTAATGATTTATGAAGAGCTAACAATTTTGTCAAATTTCACCATTTTCGTTACCTCATGGTGATTGGTGTGGAAGACATCTGTAAAACCAACTGTTTCCTTACGTTTAATAAATCTACAAACATTTAATACGAGGTTATGGCTACTCCAAGACCACGTCTAGTCTTCCCTCCATTCCAAGTGGTTTAACACCTTTAAGGTACGTGTACACTGTAGATATTTTAGCTAGAGTGAGAATGGTCTAGCTAGACTTTATCTCCGATTTCGGTAGAGTTGTTGTAGTCTAGCTAGTGTTGTAGTAGGCACGAGGTGGAGAGCACGTGCCGAGACTGCTCTAGATCTACAGTACTTGTGGACATAAACAGATTTTTTCGATCTAGGGAGAGAATTGCTGTACAGCGTGAGTAAAATGGCGACCAATGAAAATTGGAAATGGCATAGTGATCAGACAATATCATCAATACAGCAATATGAAAGGTACCTAGAACTATGGAATGTGTCGTTGATGCAGTAACGCAATAAAGAAAAGAAGGCTATTGCTACAAAAGAAATAGCAAAGACATTAAATTTTCCTGAACCAGAAATCACACGAAAGTGGCACAATTTGCGTTGCCAAATGAACATTGAAATGAGTTAAAAAAGTTTGGCATGTGCTCTCCCTTGATTTCCTCTGGTTATCCATTTTCTGACCCACACACTTCTCTTTCTCTTCTTTTTCTTCACCGCCTTCATGACTAATGTCGCAGTTGCAGCGACTAGGTGCCTGGGCCGTGACATCTCAATCTCACCACCGAATCTCTCAAGTCTGACTGGGAATTCCTGGTCAAACTCACTCCAATGTACACTAACGGTAGAGCAGTCTCGCTAGATTTAATCTACCACCACTCTATCAAAGCTCTAGGGAGAGCAAATTATGGTGTAATATACACATACTAGAGGAGGCCAGGTATAGCTAGATTTTAAGCTACAGTGTACTTGTTCCTTCAAAACCTCCACAAAAATTGAAAACAGCCAAACTGAAATAAACCTAGATTAAATCCTTAATATAGTCATTTCTTCCTTAGATTGGAGGTACCAGGCACGGGGTAAGAAACAATTAAAATAAAAATATTGTTAGAGAGAGAGAGAGAGAGAGAGAGAGAGAGAGAGAGAGAGAGAGAGAGAGAGAGAGAGGTATCTTTATATGCTTATCTCCCATAAATCTGTTTTAATGTTTGATCAAGACGTTGCCCTCGAAATCCATGTTTGCCGAGATGTAACGGCAAGTTTAGAAAGTCAAGGATTTTTTTATTTGATCTTGGGGTGAAAGACACTGATTTATAATTTTAGTGGGAGATTTTCTACTTTGGTGTTGACTTAGGCAATTTAATTATTCATATGGATTCCTCTCTTTATCTAGAAATCATTCTCGTTAAGAAATGGGTGCCGGAGACATTTTTTAATAGCATATTATTTCATATCTTATTTTGAAAGACGTAATTAATTTATGGCTTAAGTCAATTTAATCAGGAGTTACATTTATGTAACGAGAGTAAAGCTATTACTAAAACGACAAACCTTTATGAGGAAATGAAACTGAACAAAACTGAACTTGGCTCGGCCATGTGACTTCTAGGTGAATATTGCTGTAATGTGCGCAGCAACTTTAGAGAGACTATAGATAGACGGCGGTATGCACATATAATAACTGAATTACCTATTTGAATGAGAGAAAAGAGAGCTATCTTATTATTATTATTATTATTATAAGAGAGAGAGAGAGAGAGAGAGAGAGAGAGAGAGAGAGAGAGAGAGAGAGAGAGAGAGAGTATAAAAATGAGTATCACAGACATGAAGAGAAGGAATGATGAGGAAGCTTCCTTGTGAGAGGACAAAAATCCTCAGTGTCTCATTCTTTCTTTCAAATATTTGCTAGCTTTATCACTAGTTCATAAAGTACCTCTTCACACACATACACGCACACACGCGCGCACGCACACACACACACACATATATATATACATATATATATATATATATATATATATATATATATATATATATATATATATATATATATATATATATATATATATATATATATATATATATATATATCTGAAAAAACGTGTACAAACACTGATAATCCGTCGTATCATTAAAAGAAAGCCTCTATTTTCTCTGCGTCCGAAATTATACGACTTTAATTTTCAACGAATCCTGTTGTGGGGAAGGGAAATGAGAAATATTACAAATTGTAAGAAGAACGCTCAAAATCTTCTCACTTATCTTTTTATCTCCCTCTTTCTTTATCTTATTTCCTTTGTTTTCATTTCCTTCTTTTCTCCTCTTTGTTCCTAGTGAGTCCTGGCAATTTGGAGCTCTTTTGTTGGGTGAGTCGGTAGAGCTGCGGACTGTCACTCGATGGGCCGGAGTTCGGAGTTCAATTCCCCGGCCGACTGATGAAGAGTTAGAGGAATTTATTTCTGGTGATAGAAATTCATTTCTCGCTATAATGTTCGCTATAATGTTGTTCGGATTCCACAATAAGCTGTAGGTCCTGCTGCTAAGTAACCAATTGGTTCTAGCCACGTAAAATAAGTCTAACCTTCGGGCCAGCTCCTTCTCTAGAGAGCTGTTAATCAGCTCAGTGGTCTAGTAAAACTAAGGTATACTTAACTGGCAATTTGGGAATCCTCTGGTTCATTTAACATGACCCCACCTCGTCGAAAGGGTTCCGTTGTCGTCACTCGAAAGATTTCCAGATTTGCGAAAATTTTAATCCCTTTACAGGACATTTTTGTTTGACGCTTCTTTTTCTTTGCAAATGATAGAGAACAAATTTCAGTATCACCGAGTTTCCAGTAATATAATATTACCACTGATTTGTCGTCACCGGGAGGAGTTTCAGAACAGCGTAAAGGTTCATTCATCTCCAGGGATTTTCCTCTTTGCAGTATAATGTAGAACAAATTTCATAGTCATTTAAAGTAACATTATATAGCTGTCAACGGCATGAGAGATTTTCATCTTAAGTAGAAAATGATACAACAGGAGAGCGATTTCTGGTAATTGATGAAGTACCTTAACAACATTTGGATTTTCATCTACATGAGTGAGTTTTGTTATGAAAATTTTATCGTAATATGCTAATAAATTAACAGTAAGTCAAATATAACTATTATTTATTATGGATTACATTCAGTTCTTTTTTTCACATGTCATTACAGAAATTTCTAAACAATTTTCCTCAACTGATGACAATTATATTCTTTTTATTCTATCAATATGATGTATTCGATGTCTCATTACCAGATGATAAATCGTAAATATGCATCGATTTCTCTCTCTCTCTCTGTATATATATATATATATATATATATATATATATATATATATATATATATATATATATATATATATATATATATATATATATATATATATATATATATATATATATATATTTTTCTGACTTACTTTGAAAGATTTTCTTTGTCTGACTCTACGTTCTAGACGATCGAATAACAAATGCAGTATGTGGACACAGGGGAAATAAAATCCACAGGAATCCCTCTCAGCGCATTTCATACCTCGACATTTGCAAAGAGCCGATTGCAATTTTCTTCCATACTTGCAACGAACGCGGAACGATATTTTCCACCCATTTTCCCGACCCATTAGAAGCGCGTTCACAGGGCAGCGGCATTTTCTCACATCCCTCATTATGCTAACGAGAAAGCGCTCGCTTGTTCGGCTAACTGGTGAGATCTCCGCTTCTTCGGCTCTGTCACGATTTCTTACTTTCGTTTTCCTCTCTTATAGTTTTATGAAGGACTCAGATATAACTGTATTCACTGCAAATTTTATTATTTCCCATTAAGGGAAAAAAGATGTCGTTGTGTTAGAGACCCTGCGGCTCAAGTATTTTTGCTTTGGAGAAGTTAATTTTTTTAATGGAATTTTTCTGACGAGATGTAATTTTTAAATACTATTGACTTTAGGATTTTATTTAATTGACTGAATTTGTTCGCGAAAAAATATAATATATATATATATATATATATATATATATATATATATATATATATATATATATATATATATATATATATATATATATATATATATATATATATATATATATATATATATATATATATATATATATATATATATATATATATATATATCACGCGTCTGGTGTTCAAGAGATTTCTTCGATCTCATTTGGCAAAACAAATATTGCATTAAAAAAAAACGCGTGGTGTCTTTCTCCATGTCTCACCTACAAGTTTCTTCTATTTGTTTTACCTTATTGAAAATCAGCGTGGAAGAGAAAATTGATTCTATTACAGCTTTTTTTTCTTCGAATTTTTTTTCTAACAGTTGACAATCAGAGTGAAATGTAATTTCTCTATACTGTGATTATTGTCCTATGCATTTTATTATAAAATGTAATAATAATAATAATAATACATAATAATAATAATAATAATAATAATAATAATAATAATAATAATAATAATACACTAAGCTATATCTAAACCAATAATAATAATAATAATAATAATAATAATAATAATAATAATACACACTATAATAATACTAATAATAATAATAATAATTTATTTCGACGTAGTTGAGTGCTAGCTGGCAAAATCAAAAGTCCTAGCATTTCAGGAAAAGTTATTTTATTTGCGCCTTTGTTCAGGAATTATTTGACCAAGGCAAGCTCGTTCTTCAACACCATCTCTTTTCATTTAAACGTAATTAGTAAGACGGGAAGATTGGTATGTCTTAACTTACCTTTGCGGAAAGTAACCTTAATGATTCGATCATTAGAGAAACTAATTTTGAGTACAACTTATACGAAGCTTTAAGACACATTTTGAACAGAAACCCTTTCAGAAACATTTCTGTTTCATTAAATTAGGTAAGAGAAATAAAAACAAAAGTTGTTTCAAGGGATTCTTCAGTGAGGATTTTGGAACCAATATCAAGACTATCATTTTCTCAAACTAGAGCATAGTCATTCATGTAATGATGGCCACCTCCCAATTCCGAAGAAATCTTGGTAAGGGTCCTTTTTGTTTTTTTTTGTGGGCCCTAGGAGTCCAATTCAGCTGAAGAAAGAATCTTCAAGGAGTCTTCAGGGATTCTTCGGTGAAGATTTTGGCGCCAATACGAAGACTATCATTTTCTCAAACTAGAGCATAGTCATTCATGTAATGATGGCCACCTCCGGCGATTCCGGAGGAAATATTTGGTAAGGGGTCCTTTTTTGTTTTTTTTTGTGGGGCCCAGGGGTCCAATTCATCTGAAGAAAGAATCTTCAAGGAGTCTTCAGGGATTCTTCGGTGAAGATTTTGGCGCCAATACGAAGACTATCATTTTCTCAAACTAGAGCATAGTCATTCATGTAATGATGGCCACCTCCGGCGATTCCGGAGGAAATCTTTGGTAAGGTGTCCTTTTTGTTTTGGGGGGCCCAGGGGTCCAATTCAGCTGAAGAAAGAATCTTCAAGGAGTCTTCAGGGATTCTTCGGTGAAGATTTTGGCGCCAATACGAAGACTATCATTTTCTCAAACTAGAGCATAGTCATTCATGTAATGATGGCCACCTCAGGCGATTCCGGAGGAAATCTTTGGTAAGGGGTCCTTTTTTGTTTTTTTTGTGGGGCCCAGGGGTCCAATTCAGCTGAAGAAAGAATCTTCAAGGAGTCTTCAGGGATTTTTCGGTGAAGATTTTGGCGCCAATACGAAGACTATCATTTTCTGAAACTAGAGCATAGTCATTCATGTAATGATGGCCACCTCCGGCGATTCCGGAGGAAATCTTTGGTAAGGGGTCCTTTTTTTTTTTTTTTTTTGTGGGGCCCAGGGGTCCAATTCAGCTGAAGAAAGAATCTTCAAGGATTCTTCAGGGATTCTTCGGTGAAGATTTTGGCGCCAATACGAAGACTATCATTTTCTCAAACTAGAGCATAGTCATTCATGTAATGATGGCTACCTCCGCGATTCGAGGAAATCTTTTGGTAAGGGTCCTTTTCGTTTTTTTTGTGGGGCCCTAGGTCCAATCTTACTGAAGAAAGAATCTTCAAGGAGTCTTAGATTCTTTTGCGAAGATTTTGGCGCCAATACGAAGACTATCATTTTCAAACTAGAGCATAGTCATTCATGTAATGATGGCCACCTCCGGCGATTCCGGAGGAAATCTTTGGTAAGGGGTCCTTTTTTGTTTTTTTTTGTGGGGCCCAGGGGTCTAATTCAGCTGAAGAAAGAATCTTCAAGGAGTCTTCAGGGATTCTTCGGTGAAGATTTTGGCGCCAATACGAAGACTATCATTTTCTCAAACTATAATAGTCATTCATGTATCGATGGCCACTCTCCGGCGATTCCGGAGGAAATCTTTGGTAAGGGGTCCTTTTTTGTTTTTTTTGTTGGGCCCAGGGGTCCAATTCAGCTGAAGAAAGAATCTTCAAGGAGTCTTCAGGGATTCTTCGGTGAAGATTTTGGCGCCAATACGAAGACTATCATTTTCTCAAACTAGAGCATAGTCATTCATGTAATGATGGCCACTCATGATTCCTGAGGAAAATCTTGGCAGTGTCCTTGTTTTTTTTGTGGGGCCTAGGGGTCCAATCCAGCTGGGACCCTTATGTAGTGAAGGCAGCATATTCTAACCCAAGTAAAAAAAAAAAAAAGTCCAGCCTCAAAAATAGAACTTTCAAAATTTTCGACCTAATCCAACCCTTCTTCTTAGTACAGTTCTATTAATTTTGGGGATGTAAAATTCTTGGCCAATATTTCCAGTTTTCCAAAAATCGATGAATAGAAACGACTTGCATAATTCTAAAATGACTCTTAGCTACGGGGCCTCAAAGTCGATTTTTTAGTTTATACAATAAAAATTCAGGCATCCAAAACTCAGCAAGGCCTGAACGTATTGATGTTTTTTTAATAGAACAGATCAAAATAAAGGGGCTCTTATTGAAGCCTAATGTCCGTGGCAGGTTCCCTCTCGGCTACGGGACCTCAAAGTTGGTGTTTTTTGTTAATTTTACATATGAACCTTGCAATTTCAAAATGACACCTAGATTACTTTACAAGGTTACAGGAACCTTGGAACTGAAAATGACACATGGAATACTACAACAGAGTGCCAATGATGAAAGGCTACCAGCTATATAAAATGGTAGAAATTACCCTTGAAATTGAAAAATGACACCTGTTATACTGCTGAAGAAAGAGTCTTCAAGGAGTCTTCAGGGAATCTTGGGTGAGGATTTTGGAACCAATATCAAGACTATCATTTTCTCAAACTAGAGCATAGTCATTCATGTAATGATGGCCACCTCCGGCAATTCCGGAAGAAATCTTTGGTAAGGGGTCCTTTTTTGTTTTATGGGCCCCAGGAGTCCAATTCAGCTGAAGAAAGAATCTTCAAGGAGTCTTCAGGATTCTTCGTGAAGATTTTACGCCAATACGGCGACTATCATTTTCAAACTAGAGCATAGTCATTCATGTAATGATGGCCACCTCCGGCGATTCCGGAGGAAATCTTTGGTAAGGGGTCCTTTGTTTTTTTTTTGTGGGGCCCAGGGGTCCAATTCAGCTGAAGAAAGAATCTTCAACGAGTCTTCAGGGATTCTTCGGTGAAGATTTTGGGCCAATACGAAGACTATCATTTTCTCAAACTAGAGCTGGCTACTCGGCGATTCCGAGGAAATCTTGCAAGGGGTCCTTTCTTTTTTTTTGTGGGGCCCAGGGGTCCAATTCAGCTGAAGAAAGAATCTTCAAGGAGTCTTCAGGGATTCTTCGGTGAAGATTTTGGCGCCAATACGAAGACTATGATTTTCTCAAACTAGAGCATAGTCATTCATGTAATGATGGCCACCTCCGGCGATTCCGGAGGAAATCTTTGCAAGGGTCCTTGTTTTTTTTGTGGGGCCTTGGGGTCCAATTCAGCTGAAGAAAGAATCTTCAAGGAGTCTTCAGGGATTCTTCGGTGAAGATTTTGGCGCCAATACGAAGACTATCATTTTCAAACCAGCGCATAGTCATTCATGTAATGATGGCTACCTCCGGCGCCTCCGAGGAAATCTGGTAAGGGTCCTTTTTGTTTTTGTGGGGCCCAGGGGTCCAATTCAGCTGAAGAAAGAATCTTCAAGGAGTCTTCAGGAATTCTTCTCGTGAAGATTTTGGCGCCAATACTAAGACTATCATTTTCTCAAACTAGAGCATAGTCATTCATGTATCGATACACCTCCATGATTCCAAGAGGAAATCTTTGTAAGGGGTCCTTTTTTGTTTTTTTTTTGTGGGCCCCAGGATTCCAATTCAGCTGAAGAAAGAATCTTCAAGGAGTCTTCAGGGATTCTTCGGTGAAGATTTTGGTGCCAATACGAAGACTATCATTTTCTCAAACTAGAGCATAGTCATTCATGTAATGATGGCCACCTCCGGCGATTCCGGAGGAAATCTTTGGTAAGGGGTCCTTTTTGTTTTTTTTGTGGGGCCCAGGGGTCCAAATCAGCTGAAGAAAGAATCTTCAAGGAGTCTTCAGGAATTCTTCGGTGAAGATTTTGGAGCCAATACGAAGACTATCATTTTCTCAAACTAGAGCATAGTCATTCATGTAATAATGGCTACCCGCATTCCGCCAGAGGAAATCTTTGCAAGGGTCCTTGTTTTTTTTGTGGGGTCTAGGGTTCAATTCAGCTGAAGAAAGAATCTTCAAGGAGTCTTCAGGAATTCTTCGGTGAAGATTTTGGCGCCAATACGAAGACTATCATTTTCTCAAACTAGAGCATAGTCATTCATGTAATGATGGCCACCTCCGGCGATTCCAGAGGAAATCTTTGGTAAGGGGTCCTTTTTTGTTTTTTTTTGTAGGGCCCAGGGGTCCAATTCAGCTGAAGAAAGAATCTTCAAGGAGTCTTCAGGGATTCTTCGTGAAGATTTTGGTGCCAATATGAAGACTATCATTTTCAAACTAGAGCATAGTCATTCATGTAATAATGGCTACCCGGCGATTCCGGAGGAAATCTTTGGTAAGGGTCCTTTTTGTTTTTTTTGTGGGGCCCAGGGGTCCAATTCAGCTGAAGAAGAACTCAAGGAGTCTTCAGAATCTTCGGTGAAGATTTTGGCGCCAATACGAAGACTATCATTTTCTCAAACTAGAGCATAGTCATCATGTAATGATGGCCACCCTCGCATTCCGAGGAAATCTGGTAAGGGGTCGTTTTTTTTTTTTTTTTGTGGTGCCCAGGGGTCCAATTCAGCTGAAGAAAGAATCTTCAAGGAGTCTTCAGGGATTCTTCGGTGAAGATTTTGGCGCCAATACGAAGACCATCATTTTCTCAAACTAGAGCATAGTCATTCATGTAATGATGGCCACCTCCGGCGATTCCGGAGGAAATTTTTGGTAAGGGGTCCTTTGTTTTTTTTTTTGGGGCCCAGGGGTCCAGTTCAGCTGAAGAAAGAATCTTCAAGGAGTCTTCAGGGATTCTTCGGTGAAGATTTTGGCGCCAATACGAAGACTATCATTTTCTCAAACTACAGAGCATAGTCATTCATGTAATGATGGCTACCTCCGCGATTCCGGAGGAAATCTGTAAGGGGTCCTTGTTTTTTTTGTGAGGCCAGGGCTCCATTCAGCCGGGACCCTTGCGTGGTGAAGGTGGCATATTCTAACTTGGGTGTAAAAAAAAAAAAAAAAAAAAAAAGTCCAGCCTCAAAAATAGAACTTTCAAAATTTTCAACATAACTAGCCCTTCTTAGTAATTACTCATTAATTTTGGGGATGTAAAATTTTAAATAATATTTCCAGTTTCCAAAAATCGATGAATAGAAATTCAGACTTGCATAATTTAAAATGACTCTTAGCTACGGGGCCTCAAATTGGATTTTAGTTTTTTTTTTTTTTATACAATAAAATTCAGGCATCCAAACTCAGCAAGGCCTGAACGTATTGATGTTTTGTATGAATTTTTTAATAGAACTGATCAAAATAAAGGGGCCTCCTAATTGAAGCCTAATGTCCGTGGCAGGTCCTCTCGGCTATGGGACCTCAGTTGGTGTTTTTTTTTTTTGTTAATTTTACATAGGAACCTTGCAATTTCAAATGACACCTGTGATTACTTACAAGGTTACAGGAACCTGAAACTGAAAATGACACATGGAATACTACAACAGGAGTGCTAATGATGAAAGGCTACCAGCTATATAAATGGTAGAAATTACCCTTGAAATTGAAAAATGACACATGTTATAATTGAAGAGAGTCTTCAAGAGCCTCAAGGAATCATGGGTGAGGATTTTGGAGCCAATATCAAGACTATCATTTTCTCAAACTAGGAGCATAGTCATTCATGTAATGATGGCTACCTGGTGATTCCGGAGGAAATCTTTGGTAAGGGTCGTTTTTTTTTTTTTTTTGTGGGGCCCAGGGTCCAATTCAGCTGAAGAAAGAATCTTCAAGGAGTCTTCAGGATTCTTCGTGAAGATTTTATGCCAATACGTAAGACTATCATTTTCTCAACCAGAGCATAGTCATTCATGTTATGATGGCTACCTCCGGTGATTCCGAGGAAATCTTTGCAGGGGTCCTTTTTGTTTTTTTTGTGGGGCCCAGGGTCCAATTCAGCTGAAGAAAGAATCTTCAAAGAGTCTTCAGGGATTCTTCGGTGAAGATTTTGGAGGCAATACGAAGACTATCATTTTCTCAAACTAGAGCATAGTCTTTCATGTAATGATGGCCACCTCCGGCGATTCCGGAGGAAATCTTTGGTAAGGGGTCCTTTTTGTTTTTTGTTTTTTTTGTGGGGCCCAGGGGTCCAATTCAGCTGAAGAAAGAATCTTCAAGGAGTCTTCAGGGATTCTCCGGTGAAGATTTTGGCGCCAATACGAAGACTATCATTTTCTCAAACTAGAGCATAGTCATTCATGTAATGATGGCCACCTCCGGCGATTCCGGAGGAAATCTTTGGTAAGGGGTCCTTTTCGTTTTTTTTAGCTCCAGGGGTCCAACGTAGTCTGAAGAAAAGAATCTTCATGAGTTCTAGATTCTTCGGTGAAGATTTTGGCGCCAATACGAAGAATATCATTTTCAAACTAGAGCATAGTCATTCATGTAATGATGGCTAACTCCGGCGATTCCGGAGGAAATCTTTGGTAAGGGGTCCTTTTTTTTTTTTTTTGTAAATTGAAACCAGTTCAGCTGAAGAAAGAATCTTCAAGGAGTCTTCAGGGATTCTTCGGTGAAGATTTTGGCGCCACACGAAGAATTATCATTTTCAAACTAGAGCATACGTCATTCATGTAATGATATTCACCGCATTCCGGAGGAAATCTTTGGCGTCCTTTTGTTTTTTTGTGGGGCCCAGAAGTCTAATTCAGCTGAAGAAAGAATCTTCAAGGAGTCTTCAGATTTCAGTGAAGATTTTGGCGCCAATACGAAGACTATAATTTTCAAACTAGAGCATAGTCATTCATGTAATGATGGCCACCTCCAAGTGATTCCGGAGGAATTCCTTTTGGTAAGGGATCCTTTTTGTTTTTTTGTAAATCTAGGGTCCACCAGCTGAATAAAGAATCTTCATGAGTCTTCAGTTATTCTTCGTGAAGATTTATTGCCAATACGAAGACTATCATTTTCTCAAACTAGAGCATAGTCATTCATGATGGCCACTCCGCGATTCCGGAGGAAATCTTTGGTAAGGGGTCCTTTGTTTTTTTGCCCAGGGGTCCAATTCAGCTGAAGAAATAATCTTCAAGGAGTCTTCAGGGATTCTTCGGTGAAGATTTTGGCGCCAATACGAAGACTATCATTTTCTCAAACTAGAGCATAGTCATTCATGTAATGATGGCCACCTCCGGCGATTCCGGAGGAAATCTTTGGTAAGGAGTCCTTTTTTGTTTTTTTTTGTGAGGCCCAGAGGTCCAATTCAGCTGAAGAAAGAATCTTCAAGGAGTCTTCAGGGATTCTTCGGTGAAGATTTTGGCGCCAATACGAAGACTATCATTTTCTCAAACTAGAGCATAGTCATTCATGTAATGATGGTCACCTCCGGCGATTCCGGAGGAAATCTTTGGTAAGGGGTCCTTTTTTTTTTTTTTTTTTTTTTTGTGGGGCCCAGAGGTCCAATTCAGCTGAAGAAAGAATCTTCAAGGAGTCTTCAGGGATTCTTCGGTGAAGATTTTACGCCAATACGAAGACTACTACTTTCTCAAACTATTAGGAGCATAGTCATTCATGTAATGATGGCTATTCTATGATTCCGGAGGAAATCTTGGTAAAGGGTCCTTTTCCGTTTTTTTTGTGGGGCCCAGGGGTCCAATTCAGTTGAAGGAAATAATCTTCAAGGAGTTCAGACTTTTCGGTGAAGATTTTGGCGCCAATACGAAGACTATCATTTTCTCAAACTAGAGCATAGTCATTCATGTAATGATGGCCACCTCCGGCGATTCCGGAGGAAATCTTTGGTAAAGGGTCCTTTTCCGTTTTTTTTTTGTGGGGCCCAGGGGTTCAATTCAGTTGAAGAAAGATTCTTCAAGGAGTCTTCAGGGATTCTTCGGTGAAGATTTTGGCGTCAATACGAAGACTATCATTTTCTCAAACTAGAGCATAGTCATTCATGTAATGATGGCCACCTCCGGCGATTCCGGAGGAAATCTTTGCAAGGGTCCTTGTTTTTTTTGTAGCCCCAGGGGTCCAATTCAGCCGGGGACCCTTGCGTGGTGAAGGTGGCATGTTCTAATCCTGGGTGTAAAAAAAAAAAAAAAAAAAAAAAGTCCAGCCTCAAAATAGAACTTTTCACACTTTGCTGACCTAACTAACCCTTGTTAGTACAGTTCTATTAATTTTGGGGATGTAAAATTTTTGGGCCAATATTTCCAGTTTCAAAAATCGATGAATAGAAATTCAGACTTGCATAATTCTAAAATGACTCTTAGGCTACGGGGCCCAAAGTCGAGTTTTTTAGTTTACACAAATTCAGGCATCCAAAACTCAGCATGGCCTGAACGTATTGATGTTTTGTATGAATTTTTTTAATAGAACTGATCAAAATAAAGGGCCTCTAATTGAAGCCTAATGTCCGTGGCAGGATCCCTCTCGGCTATGGGACCTCAAAGTTGGTGTTTTTTGTTAATTTTACATAGGAACCTTTGCAATTTCAAATGACACTCAGATACTTACAAGGTTACAGGAACCTTGAAACTGAAAAATGACACATGGAATACTACAACAGAGTGCCAATGATGAAAGGCTACCAGCTATATAAATGGTAGAAATTACCCTTGAAATTGAAAGATGACATCTGTTATACTGCTGAAGAAAGAGTCCTCAAGGAGTCTTCAAGGAATCTTGGGAGAGGATTTTGGAGCCAATATCAAGACTATCACTTTCTCAAACTAGAGCATAGTCATTCATGTAATGATGGCCACCTCCGGCGATTCCGGAGGAAATCTTTGGTAAGGGGTCGTTTTGTTTTTTTTTTTGTGGGGCCCAGGGGGTCCAATTCAGCTGAAGAAAGAATCTTCAAGGAGTTCTAGGATTCTCGGTGAAGATTTTGGCACCAATACTAAGACTATCATTTTCAAGCTAGAGCATAGTCATTCATGTTATGATGGCTACCTCCGGTGATTCCGAGGAAATTTTGGTAAGGGGTCCTTTTTGTTTTTTGTGGGGGTCCAATTCAGCTGAAGAAAGAATCTTCAAAGAGTCTTCAGGGATTCTTCGGTGAAGATTTTGGTGCCAATACGAAGACTATCATTTTCTCAAACTAGAGCATAGTCATTCATGTAATGACGGCCACCTCAGGCGATTCCGGAGGAAATCTTTGGTAAAGGGTCCTTTTTTGTTTTTTTGTTTTTTTGGCCCAGGGGTCCAATTCAGCTGAAGAAAGAATCTTCAAGGAGTCTTCAGGGATTCTTCGGTGAAGATTTTGGCGCCAATACGAAGACTAATATTTTCTCAAACTAGGCAGTCATTCATGTAATGATGGCTACCTCCAAGCATTCGGAGGAAATCTTTGCAAGGGTCCTTTGTTTTTTTTGTGGGGCCCAGGGTCTAATTCAGCTGAAGAAAGAATCTTCAAGGAGTCTTCAGGGATTCTTCAGAAGATTTTGGCGCCAATACGAAGACTATATAATTTTTCAAACTAGAGCATAGTCATTCATGTAATGATGGCACTCCGCGATTCCGAGGAAATCTTGGTAAGGGATCCTTGGTTTTTTTAAATCTAGTCCAATTCAGCTGAAGAAAGAATCTTCAAGGAGTCTTCAGGATTCTTCGGTGAAGATTTTGGCGCCAATACGAAGACTATCATTTTCTCAAACTAGAGCATAGTCATTCATGTATGATGCATACCTCCGGCGATTCCGGAGGAAATCTTTGGTAAGGGGTCCTTTTTTTGTTTTTTTTGTGGGGCCCAGGGTCCAATTCAGCTGAAGAAATAATCTCTTCAAGGAGTCTTCAGGGATTCTGGTGAAGATTTGGCACCAATATCAAGACTATCATTTTCTCAAACTAGAGCATAGTCATTCATGTTATGATGGCACCTCCGTGATTCCGAGGAAATCTCTGTAAGGGTCCTTTTTTTTTTTTTGTAAATCTAGGTCCAATTCAGCTGAAGAAAGAATCTTCAAAGAGTCTTCAGAGATTCTTCGGTGAAGATTTTGGCGCCAATACGAAGACTATCATTTTCTCAAACTAGAGCGTAGTCATTCATGTAATGATGGCCACCTCAGGCGATTCCGGAGGAAATCTTTGGTAAGGGGTCCTTTTTGTTTTTTTTTGTGGGGCCCAGGGGTCCAATTCAGCTGAAGAAAGAATCTTCAAGGAGTCTTCAGGGATTCTTCGGTGAAGATTTTGGCCAATACAAAGACTATCATTTTCTCAAACTAGAGCATAGTCATTCATGTAATGATGGCCACCTCCGGCGATTCCGGAGGAAATCTTTGGTAAGGGGTCCTTTTTTGTTTTTTTTTGTGGGGCCCAGGGGTCCAATTCAGCTGAAGAAAGAATATTCAAGGAGTCTTCAGGGATTCTTTGGTGAAGATTTTGGCGCCAATACGAAGACTATCATTTTCTCAAACTAGAGCATAGTCATTCATGTAATGATGGCCACCTCCGGCGATTCCGGAGGAAATCTTTGGTAAGGGGTCGTTTTTGTTTTTTTTGTGGGGTCTAGGGGTCCAATTCAGCCGGGACTTTGTGTGGTGAAGGTGGCATATTCTAATCCTGGGTAAAAAAAAAAAAAAAGTCCAGCCTCAAAAATAGAACTTTCAAAATTTTCGACCTAACTAACCCTTGTTAGTACAGTTCTATTAATTTTGGGATGTAAAATTTTTTGGGCCATTATTTCCAGTTTCCAAAAATCGATGAATAGAAATTCAGACTTGCATAATTCTAAAATGACTCTCTTAGCTACGGGGGCCTCAAAGTCGATTTTTTAGTTTACACACAAAAATTCAGGCATCCAAAATTGGGGCAAGGCTTTGAATCGCATGGATGTTTTGTATGAATTTTTTACAGAACTGATCAAAATAAAGGGGCTCTCACTGAAGTCATCAGTCCGTGGCAGGATCCTCTCGGCTATGGGACCTCAAAGTTGGTGCGTTTTTTGTTAATTTTACATAGGAACCTTGCAATTTCAAATGACACTCAGATACTTACAAGGTTACAGGAACCTTGAAACTGAAAAATGACACATGGAATACTACAACAGAGTGCCAATGATGAAAGGCTACCAGCTATATAAATGTATAGAAATTGTAATTCTGAAATTGAAAATGACACCTGTTAAACTTTGTTGAAGAAAGAGTCTCAAGGAGTCTTCATGAATCTTGGGAGAGGATTTTTGAGCCAATATCAAGATCATCATTTTCAAACTAGAGTGTATAGTTTGTCATGTAATGATGGCTCACCTATGATTCCTATAAAATTCCTGCAAGGGTCGTTTTTTGTTTTGTGGGGCCCAGGGGTCCAATTCAGCTGAAGAAAGAATCTTCAAGGAGTCTTCAGGGATTCTTCGGTGAAGATTTTGGCGCCAATACGAAGACTATCATTTTCTCAAACTAGAGCATAGTCATTCATGTAATGATGGCCACCTCCGTCGATTCCGGAGGAAATCTTTGGTAAGGGGTCCTTTTTTTTTTTTGTGGGGCCCAGGGGTCCAATTCAGCTGAAGAAAGAATCTTCAAAGAGTCTTCAGGGATTTTTAGGTGAAGATTTTGGCGCCAATACGAAGACTATCATTTTCTCAAACTAGAGCATAGTCATTCATGTAATGATGGCCACCTCAGGCGATTCCGGAGGAAATCTTTGGTAAGAGGTCCTTTTTTGTTTTTTTTTTTTGGCCCAGGGGTCCAATTCAGCTGAAGAAAGAATCTTCAAGGAGTCTTCAGGGATTCTTCGGTGAAGATTTTGGCGCCAATACGAAGACTATCATTTTCAAACTAGAGCATAGTCATTCATGTAATGATGGTTTTCACCTCCGCGATTCCGAGGAAATCTTTGGTAAGGGGTCCTTGTTTTTTTTTTTTTCTAGGGCACAGGGTCCAATTCAGCTGAAGAAAGAATCTTCAAGGAGTCTTCAGGGATTCTTCAAGAAGATTTTATGCCACTACGAAGACTATCATTTTCAAACTAGAGCATAGTCATTCATGTAATGATGGCCACTCCGGCGATTCCGGAGGAAATCTGGTAAGGAGTCCTTGGTTTTTTTTGTGGGGCCCAGGGTCTAATTCATTGAAGAAAGAGAATCTTCAAGGAGTCTTCAGGGATTCTTCGGTGAAGATTTTGGCGCCAATATGAAGACTATCATTTTCTCAAACTAGAGCATAGTCATCACATGATGGCTACACTCTGCGATTCGAGGAAATCTTTGCAAGGGTCCTATTTTTGTTTTTTTTTGTGGGGTCTAGGGAACTAATTCAGCTGAAGAAAGAATCTTCAAGGAGTCTTCAGTGATTCTTTATGGAAGATTTTGGCGCCAATAATGAAGACTATAATTTTTCAACCAGGAGTATAGTCATTCATGTAATGATGGCACTCCGGCGATTCCGAGAAATCTTTGGTATGGGTCCTTTTTGTTTTTTTTGTGGGGCCCTAGGGTCCAATTCAGCTGAAGAAAGAATCTTCAAGGAGTCTTCAGGATTCTTCGGTGAAGACTTTGGCGCCAATACAAGACTATCGCTTTCTCAAACTAGAGCATAGTCATTCATGTAATGATGGCCACCTCCGGCGATTCCGGAGGAAATCTTTGGTAAGGGGTCCTTTTTTGTTTTTTTTTTGTGGGGCCCAGGGCTCCAGTTCAGCTGAAGAAAGCATCTTCAAGAAGTCTTCAGGGATTCTTCGGTGAAGATTTTGGCACCAATACGAAGACTATCATTTTCTCAAAGTAGAGCTTAGTCATTCATGTAATGATGGCCACCTCCGGCGATTCCGGAGGAACTCTTTGGTAAGGGTTCCTTTTTGTTTTTTTGGGGGGGCCCAGGGGTCCAATTCAGCTGAAGAAAGAATCTTCAAGGAGTCTTCAGGGATTCTTCGGTGAAGATTTTGGCGCCAATACGAAGACAATCATTTTCTCAAACTAGAGCATAGTCATTCATGTAATGATGGCCACCTCCGGCGATTCCGGAGGAAATCTTTGGTAAGGGGTCCTTTTGGTTTTTTTTGTGGGGCCCAGGGGTCCAATTCAGCTGAAGAAAGAATCTTTCAAGGAGTCTTCAGGATTCTTTCGGTGAAGATTTTGGCGCCAATACGAAGACTATCATTTTCTCAAACTAGAGCATAGTCATTCATGTAATGATGGCAACCTCCGCCATTCCGGAGAAATCTTGCAAGGGGTCCTTTTTTGTTTTTTTTGTAGGGGCACAGGGGTCCAATTCAGCTGAAGAAAGAATCTTCAAGGAGTCTTCAGGGATTCTTCGGTGAAGATTTTAGCGCCAATACGAAGACTATCATTTTCTCAAACTAGAGCATAGTCATTCATGTAATGATGGCCACCTCCGGCGATTCCGGAGGAAATCTTTGGTAAGGGGTCCTTGGTTTTTTTTTGTGGGGCCCAGGGGTCCAATTCAGCTGAAGAAAGAATCCTCAATGAGTCTTCAGGGATTCTTCGGTGAAGATTTTGCCGCCAATACGAAGACTATCATTTTCTCAAACTAGAGCATAGTCATTCATGTAATGATGGCCACCTCCGGCGATTCCGGAGGAAATCTTTGGTAAGGGGTCCTTTTTGTTTTTTTTTTGTGGGGACCAGGGGTCCAATTCAGCCGGGACCCTTTGCGTGTGAAGGTGGCATATTCTAATCCTGGGGTGTAAAAAAAAAAAAAAAAAGTCCAGCGTCAAAAATAGAATTTGTACTGACCTAACTAACCTTGTTAGTACAGTTCTATTAATTTTGGGATGTAAAATTTTGGGCCAATATTTCCAGTTTCCAAAAATCGATGAAATAAATTCAGACTTCTGTATAATTCTAAAAATGACTTTAGCTACGGGGCCTCAAAGTCGATTTTTTAGTTTACTCCAATAAATTCAGGCATCCAAAACTCAGCAAGGCCTGAACGTATTGATGTTTTGTATGAATTTTTTTTAATAGAACTGATCAAAATAAAGGGGCTCTAATTGAAGCCTAATGTCCGTGGCAGGTTCCCTCTCGGCTATGGGACCTCAAAGTTGGTGTTTTTTGTTAATTTTACATAGGAACCTTGCAATTTCAAATGACACTACATTACTTACAAGGTTACAGGAACCTTGAAACTGAAAATGACACATGGAATACCACAACAGAGTGCCAATGATGAAAGGCTACCAGCTATATAAATGGTAGAAATTACCCTTGAAATTGAAAAATGACACCTGTTATACTGCTGAAGAAAGAGTCTTCAAGGAGTCTTCAAGGAATCTTGGGTGAGGATTTTGGAGCCAATATCAAGATTATCAATTTCTCAAACTAGAGCAGAGTCATTTATGTAATGATGGCCACCTCCGGCGATTGCGGAGGAAATCTTTGGTAAAGGGTCGTTTTTTGTTTTTTTTTTGTGGGCCCCAGGTATCCAATTCAGCTGAAGAAAGAATCTTCAAGGAGTCTTCAGGGATTCTTCGGTGAAGATTTTGGCGCCAATACGAAGACTATCATTTTCTCAAACTAGAGCATAGTCATTCATGTAATGATGGCCACCTTCGGCGATTCCGGAGGAAATCTTTGGTAAGGGAACCTTTTTTGTTTTTTTTGTGGGGCCCAGGGGTCCAATTCAGCTGAAGAAAGAATCTTCAAGGAGTCTTCAGGGATTCTTCGGAGATTTTGGCGCCAATACGAAGACTGTCATTTTCTCAAACTAGAGCATAGTCATTCATGTAATGATGGCCACCTCCGGCGATTCCGGAGGAAATCTTTGGTAAGGGGTCCATTTTTGTTTTTTTTTGTGGGGGGCCCAGGGGTCCAATTCAGCTGAAGAAAGAATCTTCAAGGAGTCTTCAGGGATTCTTCGGTGAAGATTTTGGAGCCAATACGAAGACTATCATTTTCTCAAACTAGAGCATAGTAATTCATGTAATGATGGCTACCTCCGGCGATTCCGGAGGAAATCTTTGGTAAGGGTCCTTTTTGTTTTTTTTGTGGGGCCCAGGGGTCCAATTCAGCTGAAGAAAGAATCTTCAAGGAGTCTTCAGGGATTCTTCGGTGAAGATTTTGGCGCCAATACGAAGACTATCATTTTCTCAAACTAGAGCATAGTCATTCATGTAATGATGGCCACATCCGGCGATTCCGGAGGAAATCTTTGGTAAGGGGTCCTTTTTGTTTTTTTTTTTTTTTTTGTGGCCCAGGGGTCCAATTCAGCTGAGGAAAGAATCTTCAAGGAGTCTTCAGGGATTCTTCGGTGAAGATTTTGGCGCCAATACGAAGACTATCATTTTCTCAAACTAGAGCATAGTCATTCATGTAATGATGGCCAATTCGGGATTCGAGGAAATCTTGGTATGGGTCCTTTTGTTTTTTTTGTGGGGGCCTAGTCCAATTCAGCTGAAGAAAGAATCTTCAAGGAGTCTTCAGATTCTTCAGAAGATTTTGACGCCAATACTGAAGACTATCATTTTCAAACTAGAGCATAGTCATTCATGTAATGATGCACACTCCATGATTCCGAGGAAATCTTATATGGGTCCTTGTTTTTTTGTAACAGGTCAAATTCTGGTTGAAGAAAGAATCTTCAAGGAGTCTTCAGGATTCTTCAGAAGATTTTACACAAAACGAAGACTACTTATTTTCAAACTAGAGCATAGTCATTCATGTAATGATGGCCACCTCCGGGGATTCCAGAGGAAATCTTTGGTAAGGGGTCCTTTTTTGTTTTTTTTTTGTGGGGCCCAGGGGTCCAATTCAGCTGTAGAATGAATCTTCAAGGAGTCTCTAGATTCTGGTGAAGATTTTGAGCCAATACGAGGACTATCATTTTCTCAAACTAGAGCATAGTCATTCATGTAATGATGGCCACCGCGACCCGGAGGAAATCTGGTAAGGGTCCTTTTTTTTTTTTTTTTTTTGTGGGGCCCAGGGTCCAATTCAGCTGAAGAAAGAATCTTCAAGGAGTCTTTAGGACTTCTTCAGTGAAGATTTTGGAGCCACATGAGGACTATCATTTTCTCAAACTAGAGCATAGTCATTCATGTAATGATGGCCACCTCCGGCGATTCCGGAGGAAATCTTTGGTAAGGGGTCCTTTGTTTTTTTTTTTAGGCCCAGGGGTCCAATTCAGCTGAAGAAAGAATCTTCAAAGAGTCTTCAGGGATTCTTCAGTGAAGATTTTGGAGCCAATACGAAGACTCATTTTCTCAAACTAGAGCATAGTCATTCATGTAATGATGGCCACCTCCGGCGATTCCGGAGGAAATCTTCGGTAAAGGGTCCTTTTTTTTTTGTGGGGCCAGGGGTCCAATTCAGCTGAAGAAAGAATCTTCAAAGAGTCTTCAGGACTTCTTCGGTGAAGATTTTGGCGCCAATACTAAGACTATCATTTTCTCAAACTAGAGCATAGTCATAAAGGCTACCAGCTATATAAATGGTACAAATTACCCTTGAAATTAAAAAATGACACCTGTTATACTGCTGAAGAAAGAGTCTTCAAGGAGTCTTCAGGGATTCTTCGGTGAAGATTTTGGAGCCAATACGAAAACTATCATTTTCTCAAACTAGAGCATAGTCATTCATATAATGATGGCCACCTCCGGCGATTCCGGAGGAAATCTTTGGTAAGGGGTCCTTTGTTTTTTTTGTGGGTCCCAGGGGTCCAATTCAGCTGAAGAAAGAATCTTCAAGGAGTCTTCAGGGATTCTTCGGTGAAGATTTGGCGCTACTACGAAGACTATCATTTTCAAACTAGAGCATAGTCATTCATGTAATGATGGCTACCGGGCGATTCCGGAGGAAATCTTGGTAAGGGGTCCTTTGTTTTTTTTTTTGTGGGGCCCAGGGGTCCAATTCAGCCGGGACCCTTATGTGGTGAAGGTGTGGCATATTCCTCATCCTGGGTGTAAAAAAAAAAAAAGTCCAGCCTCAAAAATTAGAACTTTCAAAATTTTCAGACCCAACTAACCCTTGTTAGTACAGTCTCTATTAATTTTGGGGATGTAAAATTTTATCCAATATTTCCAGTTTCCAAAAAATCGATGAATAGAAATTCAGACTTGCATAATTCTAAAATGACTCTAGCTGCAGGGCTCAAAGTCGATTTTTTAGTTTATAATAAATTCAGGCATCCAAACTCAGCAAGGCCTGAACGTATTGATGTTTTGTATGAATTTCTTTTAATAGAACGGATCAAAATAAAGGGGCTCTAATTGAAGCCTAATGTCCGTGGCAGGTTCCTCTCGGCTGGTGGTACCTCAAAGTTGGTGTTTTTTGTTAATTTTACATAGGAACCTTGCAATTTCAAATGACACCTGCATTACTTCTTACAAGGTTACAGAACCTTGAAACTGAAAATGACATATGGAATACTACAACAGAGTGCCAATGATGAAAGGCTACCAACTACAGAAATAGTAGAAATTACCCCTTGAAATTGAAAAAATGACACCCGTTATACTGCTGAAGAAAGAGTCTTCAAGGAGTCTTCAGGGAATCTTGGGTGAGGATTTGAGCCATTATCAAGACTATCATTTTCTCAAACTAGAGCATAGTCATTCATGTAATGATGGCACCTCCGGCGATTCCGGAGAAACTTTGCAAGGGGTCCTTTTTGTTTTTTTTTTGTGGGGCCCAGGGGTCCAATTCAGCTGAAGAAAGAATCTTCAAGGAGTCTTCAGGATTCTTCGTGAAGATTTTGCGCCAACACGAAGACTATCATTTTCTCAAACTAGAGCATAGTCATTCATGTAATGATGGCCACCTCCGGCGATTCCGGAGAAATCTTGCAAGTATCCTTGTTTTTTGTGGGGGCCCAGGGGTCCACTTAGCTAGAAGAAAGAATCTCAAGGAGTCTTCAGGATTCTTTGGTGAAGGTTTTATGCCAATACGAAGACTATCATTTTCAATCTAGAGTATAGTCATTCATGTAATGATGACACCCACTGCATTCCGGAGGAAATCTTTAAGGGGTCCTTTTTGTTTTTTTTTAGCCTAGGGGTCCAATTAGCCAGAAAGAATCTTCAAGGCCTCTAGATTCTTCTGGTGAAGATTTTGGAGCCAATACGAAGACTATCATTTTCTCAAACTAGAGCATAGTCATTCATGTAATGATACACCTCCGGCGATTCCGGAGGAAATCTTTGGTAAGGGGTCCTTTTTTTTTTTGTTTTTTGTGGGGCCCAGGGGTCCAATTCAGCTGAAGAAAGAATCTTCAAGGAGTCTTCAGGGATTCTTCAGTGAAGATTTTGGCGCTAATACGAAGACAATCATTTTCTCAAACTGGAACATAGTCATTCATGTAATGATGGACACCTCCGGCGATTCCGGAGGAAATCTTTGGTAAGGGGTCCTTTTTTTTTTTTTTTTTGTGGAGCCCAGGGGTCCAATTCAGCTGAAGAAAGAATCTTCAAAGAGTCTTCAGGGATTCTTCGGTGAAGATTTTGGAGCCAATACGAAGACTATCATTTTCTCAAACTAGAGCATAGTCATTCATGTAATGATGGCCACCTCCGGCGATTCCGGAGGAAATCTTTGGTAAGGGGTCCTTTTTTTTTTTTTTTTTGTGGGTTCCAGGGGTCCAATTCAGCTGAAGAAAGAATCTTCAAGGAGTCTTCAGGGATTCTTCGGTGAAGATTTTATCGCCAATACTAAGACTATCATTTTCTCAAACTAGAGCATAGTCATAAAGGCTACCAGCTATATAAATGGTGGAAATTACCCTGTACTGAAAAATGACACCTGTTATACTGCTGAAGAAAGAGTCTTCAAGGAGTCTTCAGGGAATCTTGGGTGAGGATTGAGCCACATGAAAACTATCATTTTCTAAAAACTAGAGCATAGTCATTCATGTAATGATGGCCACCTCTGGCGCCATTCCGGAGAAATCTTTGCAGGGTCCTTTGTTTTTTTGTGGGTCTAGGGGTCCAATTCAGCCGGGACCCTTGCGTGGTGAAGGTGGTATATTCTAATCCTGGGGTGTAAAAAAAAAAAAAAAAAAAAAAAAAAAGTCCATCCTCAAAAAATAGAACTTTCAAAATTTTCGACCTAACTAACCCGTGTTAGTACAGTTCTATTAATTTTGGGGATGTAAAATTTTTTGGGCCAATATTTCCAGTTTCCAAAAATCGATGAATAGAAATTCAGACTTGCATAATTTAAATGATGAATATTAGGTTAAAGTCTGAATTTCTTTGTTGACGAGTTTGTTAAGAAACCATTGTTCACCAACATGTTTCACCAACAAACTCGTCAACAAAGAAATTGAACTGGCCTGGAAAAATGGTACAACGGTGAGAGCGCACAACCTGCCCCCAAGATGACATCAAGATACATTATAAGGCCCGGATGCATCCCCAGTACTGTGAGGACGAGAGCTCCATGAAGAAAAACGTCATGGAAAACGTCACCCCGACCGAAGACAGTAAGAAAATAAATCTTGTAATTTATTATAAGAACTGCAGCACCCGTGATCTCGTGATGAAGAATAACCCCTCTCCGCCAGCAAGAGAACCCCTCAAGCAGAAGAACGTGGTCTACCATTTGTATGTCCTGTCCGAGGATGCCCCTGCTCTTATAATGGAACAACCACGATGCGTCTGTCAAAAAGGATCTCCTGCCACACCCAGAAGGGTACCATCATGAACCACGCCTGTGCTACCCACAATATTTCCAACTCCCGCGACAGAATTATACAAAATATAAGTATAATCGGGAGAGCCGCCGACCCTCGACGTCTGCGCCTTTGTGGTTTTCCATTTTTAGCTGGGTTTTATTCTAAGGATTTGATTTTAGAGGTGACTTTTTTAAATCCCTTAAATGAGGCTTGTTTTTGGTTATTAGCTTTGGCTACTGGCCTTACTGTCTGCTATAGGTTTCGTTTGGTTTATTATAGGCTTAGTGGTAATTACAATCTGAGTTTCATTTCTTCAGTGAGTGATTCTGATGTTTTAATGACTTGGCCTATGCTTGGGTTGGGGACTGGGGCTGTAGTGGGTGGGGCCGCTGTTTCTTGGCTTGTGTTTCCAGCTCCTGTTATAATTTGTTGGACTCTTCCTATAAAATTGCTTGCTTTGGCTGTTAGTTTAGTCGGAGGGTTTGTAGGGTATGTTTTGAATTTGATAGTAGAGAATTACAAGCTTAAGTCTTTAAGATTGTATCCTGTAGTTGTGTTTTCTGGCTCCATGTGGTTTATACCTCTACTATCTACTATTGACGTTAGGCGAAAGATGTTAGGAGGAGGCTCTGTTTTATTTTATTTTTGATATTTATTTAATATTTTTATTTTAATATATTATTATTTATTTTTGATTTTTGATTGTTATTTAATTATTTTCTATTATTTTTATTTATTATTATTATTATTTGTATGCATTTATTTTATTTTATTTATTTGTATTTATTTTAATATACTTATTTTTATTTATTTGTTTTTTTATTCATATATGTATTTATTTTATTATTTTTATTTATTTATATTTTTTGTTTTTTATGTTATTTGGTTTTATTTATTTTATTTTAATTAATTTATTTATTCATTTAATTGTTTTTTATATTTTTTTATGTTTTTATTTATTTAATTTCTATTTTCTTATTTATTATTATTTATTCATTTTTATATATTTTATTTATTATTTTTTGTAATCTATTTTTATTTGTTTTTATTCACTTTATTTTTATTTATTTTTATTTTTGTATATGTATAGATCATTTTTACTTATTTATTTTTAGTTATTTTTGTTTAATTATATTTAATTATTTGCTTATTTCTATTTTTTATATTTGTTGATTTTTTACTTTTTTCTATTTATAAAATTTCTTATTTATTTTTATTTATATATATTCATTTTTGTATTTTTATTTTTTTATTCTTATTGATTTGTTTTTATTTTTTGTTTTTGTTGATATTATTTATTTTTTATTTTTATATAATTTCACTTATAAATATTTATTCTTATATTTATTGATTTATTTTTGTTTTTTTTCTTATTATTCTATTTTTATTCATTTTCATTTAATTTTATTTATTTATTTTTATCTATTCTCCCTATTTCTTTATTTATTTAATTATTTTATATATATTTGCTTATTTATATAATCTGTATTTATCTATTTTTAATTGATTTAGTTATTTATGTATTTATTTTTTTATAATATTTATTATTTTTTTCAAAAAATTTTATTCCTTTTTTATTTTCTTTTATCTATTCATTAATTTTTTATTAATTTATTCATTATTTTTCTTAATTTTATATTTGTTTTTCATTTATTTAAGTTTATCTTTTATTTATTCGTTTATTTAATTTTTATTCATTATTTATTTATTTTATATGTTATTCTATTTTTTATTTTGATTTATTTTTTTATTTGTTGCTGATTATTTTTTTAACTATTTAATTTTTATTTTATTTTATTATTTATTTTTTTTTTTTTTTCATGAATTTTTTATATATTTTTATTTTTTTATTCATTTAGCTTTTTATTTATTTTTATTTATTTATTTTTATTTGCTTTTATTTATTTTTTATTTTATTTATTTTTCATTTTATTTTCTATTATTTATTTTATTTATTTTCATTTGTTTGTATTTATTTATTTATTTTTGCTTCTTATTTTTATTAATATCATTTACATTAAATTTTTGTTGAATTTTTTTATCTAAAATAATTTAATTATATTTATTTACTTAGTTTTACTTTTTATATTTTTTTATATTGTCATATTTTTTCTTTATTAGTATATTTTATTTATTTAAATTTTTTTTTTTTTTTATTCATTTATTTATTTTCATTTATCTTATTTATATTTTTATTTACTCTTTTATTTTTGGTTATTTTTATTTATTTATTTATATTTATAAATATTTATTTGTTTACGTATATTTTATTCATTTTTATCTATTATTATTTTCATTCATTTTTTTGTCTTCCTATATTTGCTTGTTTTATTTTCATTATTATTTTTAGTTTTTTTTTTGTTTTTTATTTTTATTTTTTATTTTCTTTATTTTTGTATTTTTATAGATTTTTATTTTTTAATTGTAATTTACTTATTTTATTTTATTTTGTTTATGCTATTTATATTTATTTATTTGTATTTATTTATTTAATTTTTATATATATTTTAAATTTATTTTCATTTATTTATTTGTATTTATATATTTCTTCATTTTCCTATTTATTTAACTTTTTTATCATTTATTTTTGTTTTTATATATTTTTAATGTTTTTTTTTACTTTTTAGGTATTTTAATTAATTTTTATTTAGTTTTAAATTTTTTATTTATTTAGTAGTGTTTATTTTTATTTTTTACTTTCATTTATTTTTATCTTTTACTTTTTTATTTTTATTTATTTTTTATTTTTATTTATTTATTTAAATATAATTTATTTATCTTTATTTAATTGTATTAATTTTTATTTATTTATTTTTATTTATATCTCTTCTTTCCTTTTATTTTTATTTATTTATTTATTTATCTTATTCAAAGCTATATACTTATTTATTATTATTTTTTTTATTTTAAATTCCTTTTTTATTTATTTATTTATTTTTATTTTATTTATTTTTATTTGTTTATTTATATTCATTTTTATTTTTTAATTTTCATTTGCTTATTTTTTATTCATTTTTATTTATTTCGTTGGTTATTTTTACTAATCTATTTTTTTATTTTACTTATTATTTTCAATTATTTATTTTTTTAATTTCTAATTATTTATATTTATGTATTATTTATTTTTTATTCATTTTTATTTATTTATTTATTTATTTATTTATTTATTTATTTATTTATTTATTTATTTATTTATTTATTTATTTATTTATTTATTTACTTATTTAATTTATATTGATTAATTTTTATTTGTTTAATTTTGTTCATTCTTACTAATTTATATTTATTTTTAATTTTTACCTATTTGTCTTTTTTTTGTTTTTTATTTATTTCTATTCAACACTATTTATTTTTTTTCCTTTTTCATTCATTTTTACTTTTATTTATTGATTTTAATAATATGTTTATTTTTATATCTATTTAATATTTTTATTTTAATATTTATTTTTTATTAATGATTGTTATTTATTCATTTTCTAATGTTTTTATTTATTATTATTTTTTTGTATTTATTTATTTCTAATTATATTTATCTACTATTATTTATTTATTTTTATTTATTTGTTTTTATTTTAATTTATATATGTACTTATTTTATTTTATCTTATTTATTTTCATTTAATTTAATATATTTATTTATTTATTTATTTTTAATTCATGTATGCATTTATTTTATTTTTTATTTATTTACATTTATTTTATTTTGAATTATTTTATTCATTTATTTATTTATTTTTATATTTTCATATATTTTTATTTATCTTATTTTTTTTACTTATTTAGTATTATTTATTCTTATGTTTATATTTTTATTCATTCATTTTTAGTATTTCATTTCTATTTTTTATTCATTTTTATTTATTTTTATTTACTTTTATTTATGTATATTATTTCTTTTATATTTCTCATTTTTATTTATTTATTTATTTTCAGTTATTTTTCTTTATTTACATTTATATTTATTTATTTATTAATTTTGATTTTTTTATATTTATAATTTTTTTACTTATTTTTATTTAGTCTTTTTTTATTTTTTAGTTTTATTAATTTCTTTATATTTATTTTTTTTTTTTTCTTTTATTATTTATTGTTATTTATTTATTTGTATTTATTTGTTTTTATTGATCTTAGTTATTTTTTATTTATTTTTATATAATTTTATTTGTATGTATTCATTTATTTTTTTTTTCTATTTATTTCTTTTTTATTATTTTATTTTTATCTATTTTCATTTATTTTTATGAATTTTTTTATTTATTTACTTTTTCTATTTAGTCAATTATTTTATATATTTTTTTTGCTTAATTTATATGTATTTTTCTTTTTTTGATTGATAATTTCTATTTATTCCTTTATGTATTCATTTATTTTTTATTAATGTATTTATTATTTTTTTCCAATTTTTTATATTTTTTTCTCATTTATTTATATATTTATTTTTTATTTATTTACTTATTTATTTAATTTTTATTTGTTATTTATTATTTTTATTTCAATTCTATTTTTTATTTTTATTTATTCTTTATTTTTTGTTTATAATTTTTCGATTATTTAATTTTTAGAAATTTTTTATTTATTTTTTATTTTTTTATTATTTTTATTTATTTTCATACCTATTTATTTTTTTATTTTGATTTATTTTTCTTTATTTTCTTTTTATTTTTATTTCTTTTATTTCTATTTATTTATTTATTTATTTTCATTTATTCTCATTTAATTTTAATTTTATTTATATTTTATTTTATTTTTTATCATTTATTTTATGTATTTTTATTTATTTATTTACTTATTATTTTTATAAATTTCATTTATATTCATTTATTTATTTTATTTTTTTTATTTTTATTTATTTCTTTTATATTATTTATTTCTATATTTATATTTATTTATTTCTATTTTTATATTTTTTTATATTTTAATGTTTATATCTTTATTAGTATATTTTTATTTATTTTTATGAATTTGATTTATTTTTTATTTATTTTTTATTTATATTATTTATATTGTATATAGTCTTATTTTTGTATTTATTTGCATTTATATTTATTTATTTATTTATCTATTTATTTGCATATATATTTTTATTTATATTTTATTTAATTTTATTCTTATTTTTATTATTTGTTTATATTTGTTTGTTTTTTATTTCATTATTATATAATTTCTTTATTTTTTACATGTACTTCTTTTTCTTTATTTTTACAGATTTTTCTTTTTTTATTTTAATTTAGTTCTTTTTATTTAATTTAATTATGCTACTCATATTTTTTTCTTGTATTTATTTATGTATTTTTATTTAGTTATTTTATTTTTATTTCTTATTTCTATTATTTATTTCTTATTTATTTTTATATATTAATTTTTATCAGCTTTATTTATTTATATTTATTTTATTTATTTCTATTTATTTTATGTTATTTTTTATTTATTCATCTTTATTCGTATATTTTATTTTATTTTATCTTATTTTATTTATTTATTTATTTGTTTTTATTCATTTTTATTTACTTATGTTTTGTTGTTTATTTTTTTATTTCAAATTATATATTATTTATTGATATTTATTTATTTTTATTTATTTATTTACATTAATTATTATTTATTTCTTTTATTTGTTTTTATTTATTTGTTTTTATTTTTTTTATCATTTATTTGGTTATTTTATTATTTGTTTTAATTTTTTATTAATTTTATTTATTTATTTACTTATTTTATTCATTTATTTACATATATTTATTTTTATTTATTTATATATTTATTTATTTATTTTTATTTATTTCATTTTATTTATTTATATTTTTATTTATTTATTTATTTATTTATTTATTATTTATATATATTTTAGTTATTATCATTTTTTTATTAACCATTGTTTATTTTTTAATTGTATTTTATAATTTTTTGGTTTTTATTTATTTATTTATTCTTCTTAATGAATTTGTGTTAATAAACATAACCGAATAAATAAATAATAATAATAAATAAATACGAATAAAATTATATATAAATAAGTAAAAATAAATGTAAATAAATTATTATAAATAAATAATTATCAATAAAAAAAATAAAAAAAAAAATAAATATGAAAAATACATAAATGTGATTAAATAAGTAAATAAAATTGATTAAAAATAAATAAAATTGAAAAAATAAAATAAACGTGGGTATATAAATAAAAATAAATATATAAAAAATATAAATAAAATAATGTAAATAAAATAAATAAAACTAATTAAACAAAATAAATAAAATAAATAAAAATAAATAGTAATAATCAATCAAAAAATAAAAAAATAAATATAAAAATAAATAAATTTTTTAATTTATTTATTTCAATAGTTAAATAAAATAAAATAAAATTTAATAAAAATAAATTTATTTAAATAAATAAAAAATAAATTAATAATGAAAAAATATGAAAAAATATAAAACAAAAACAAATAAATAAAAATAAAGTTAATAAATAAATAAATAAATAAATAAATAAATAATTAGATTAATAAAAAAATAAATAAATAAAAATAAATAAAAAAGTAAAAAGTAATAAAAAAAATTAAAAAAAGATAAATAAAAATAAAAATAAAAAAATAATATAAATAAATTAAATACATAAAAATAAATACAAATGTACTAATAAAGATATAAAAATTACAATACTAAAAATATGAAAATAAAAATAAATTAAAATTAATTAAAATTTATTTGCATTTATTTCAATAAATATTCTTAGTCTTTTTATGAATGATATTTATTATTTATTAAATTATTAAATATACATTATTTATTATTTAGAAATACTTATATAAAATAGTATTTATTTAATTGACAACTTAAGTAAAAATTAAAGTTTGTTTATGTTCTAGTTTACTTAATCAATTTTTTTATTTATTTTTATTTTATTTATCTAATTTAACTTTACTTTTATTCATTATTCTCACTTTTTTTTAGTGTTTTTATTTAATAATTATTAAAATTTTATTTATATTTATATTCATTCTTTATCATTTGTTATTTTTTTATTTTTTTTTTTTATTTTCTTTTTTTTTTTATTTAAAATTTTTATTTATTGATTGTTTTTTATTTATGTTTTTATTAACATTTATTTATTTATTTATTTATTTGAATTTATTTTTAATTAGTATTTGTTATTTATTTATATATTTTTATTTATATCTTTATTTAATGTTTTTATTTTTTTATTTTTTTTTTTTTTTATGTTTGTTTTAATTTTCATCTTATTTCATTTCATACGTTTTGTTTTAATTTTATTTATTTTTTCTATTTAATTATTGTTATTGTTTTTTTTATTTACTTGTACTATAATTTTCTTCATTGTAATTAAATGGTATAGGCCATTTGAATGAAAAATAAAAATTACAAATGAAAAGATGAAACAGATATAGTAAATAATAATATATTTTTTAATTAGGTTATAACAATGTATCAGAAAACGTTGAACTAATGTCAGTCATCAAAAATAGGGCAAAATTCCTAAAAATATTGTATTCAAATTTAAATGTTTTTTCTAGCTTTTATATGTTATATTTATTTTCCAATCAGGTTATTTTTTAAACTGATTTTTTATTTCAATATTGATGGTTTTTTTAACGTTTTTTTAAATAAACCTCGGTTATAAGAATACATCTGACAAAATTTATTTAAACTAAATTATTTTTTCATAAAGAGGGCAAAACTTTTAAAATTTTTTTTTTTATTTAATTTATTTTTTTTTTTTTTTACATTTTTTATTTATTTTCTTTTTTTTTTAAAGGTGATTTTTATTTATTTATTTTTTTTACCTAAATATTGAGTTGTCTTTTTACTGATTTTTTAACGTATTTCCGTTATAATAATCGGTCAGTAAACGTTAAATTTAAATAAGTCATCAAAAAGAGGCAAAAGTTTTAAATATTGTATTTAAATTGAAATATTTTGGAAACTTTTTAAATATTTATTTATTTATTCCTTTTATTTAATAATTTTTTTTTATTTGATTTCTTATTTAATTTATTTTTTTTTTTTATTTATTTATTGTTTATAAAATGTATATGACCATTTATTTGATTTTATCTTGATTGTTTTTAATATTTATTTTTATTTATAAAAATTTCTTATAAGAATATATCCGTTTTACAGTAAACTAAAATCAGTCATTTAAAAAGAGGGCAAAACTATTTAGGAAGATTGTAATAAATTTTTTTTATTTTTTTAATGATTCTCAAATTATTTTTATTTATTATTTATTTATTTTTATTTATTATTATTTATTTATTATTTTATTTATTATTATTATTATTATTATTATTATTATTAGATTCTTAAAATTTCATATATCTTAAATAATATATCTCTAATGATAAATATTTTATTTATTATTTTTTCCTCATTTTTATTAGTTTTTAATTTTTTATTTTTATTTCTTTAATTATTTATTTAAATATTATGAAATTATTTATTTTTTTTATTTTTTATTTATTTTCTTTTTTATTTGTTTATATTTTATTTATTTGTTTATTTACTTGTATTTATGTTTTATTTATCTTTATTTTTATGTATATTTTATTTACTGTCAATCTTTTTTTAACTTATAATTTTTTATTTTTTATTTTTTTATTTCTTATTTGTATTTTTTTATTTAATTTATTATTTATTTATTTTTATTTTATTTTATTATTATTTTATTTTTTTTTTATTTATTTATTTATTTATTTAATTTTTTATTACTTTTATTTATCTTATTAATTCTTTTATTAATTTTATTTATTTATTTTTTATTTTTATTTTATTTATTTATTTTTTATTTTATTTTTATTTTTGTTTATATATTTTTTATTTATTTTTTTTATTTCTTTTATTTACATATATTTATTTTAATTAGTTTTTTGTTATTTTTTATTTTAGTTCATTTTTTTAATTTTTATTATTTTATTTTCTATTTATTTATTTTTTCTATTTAATAATTTATTTATTTAATTATTTATTTACTTATCTATTTATTCATTTGTTTTTTTTTATATCTATTTCTCTACTTTTTCATTTATTTATTTCTTCATTTATTTATTTTTATTTATTTATTTATTTTTATTTGTTATTTATTTCATTAATTTTACTTATTCAATTTTATTACTATTAATTTTTATTTTATTTATATGTAAATTTTTAATTTTATACTTTAATCTATTTTTTATTATTTATTTTATTTATTAATGTATATATTTGTATCTTTTTTTGTTTATCTCATTTATTTTCATTTAGTTACTTTTTATTTGTGTTTATTTTTTATTTATTTTTATTTACTTTTCAGGCATTTTTATTTATTATTTATTTAGTTCTTTAAATTTTATTTATTTATTTAATCTCATTTTTGTTATTTTTTTAATTTAAATTATTTTTATTTTTTAAATTTTTATCTATTTTTTATTTTAGATTATTTATTTTCATACACTTTATTTATTTCTATTTAATTTATATGATCTTTATTTATTTATTTTTATTTAATTATTTATTTAGCCCTAGGAAACCTTTAATCATTTAGTTATTTTTATTTATTAAAACTTTAATTTTATTTATTTATTTATTATTTATTTATTTTTTTATTTTTTTTTTTCTTTATTTATTTTTTTATTTTATTCAATGTTATATACTTATTTATTATTATTTATTTATTTTTAATCACTTTTATTTACTTATTTCTATTTATTTATATTTATTTATTAATTTTTTTTTTATTTGTTTATTTATATTCATTTTATTTGTTTATTTTTGTTTATTTTTTATCTATTTTTATTTGTTTATATTTGGTTATTTATATTGATCTTTTTTATTAGTTTTTTATTTTTTATTTTATTTTTAATTATGTTTTATTTATTTCTTTATATTTATTAATTTTTAATGATTTATATTCATTTATGTATTATTTATTTTTATTCATTTTTATTTATTTATTTATTTTTTTGTTTATTTATTTACTAATCTATTTTTTATTTATTCTTTTTATTTATTTTTTATTATTATTTACTTTTTAATTTTTTTATTTATTTATATTTATTTATTTTATATTAATTTATTTTTATTTATTGAATTTTATTCTTTATTATTAATATATTTGTTATTTTTTATTTTATTTATTTATTTATTTATTTTTTTTTTTTTATTTATTTATTTATTTTTTTATATTTATTTATTACTTTTTATTTATTTTCCTTTCTTCAGTCATTTTTATTTTTTATTTATTGATTTTCATTTATTTTTTCATATTTATTTTATTTATTTATTTTTTCATATTTATTTTATTTATTTATTTTTTATTATTTTTATTTATTATTATTTATTTATTTTTATTTATATTTATTCATTACCATTTATTTATTTATATTTTTTACGAGTTTTTATTTATTTTAATATATTATTTTTATTTATTTGTTTTTATGTTAATATTTATATGTATTTTTATTTATTTAAAATTTTCATATTTATTTGTTTTTTATTTTTATATTTATTTAGTTTTATTTATTATAATTTAATTTAATTTAGTTATTTATTAAATTATTTTTTATATTTTCATATATTTTTATTTATCTTATTTTTATTTATTTATTTATTTATTATTATTATTTATTCGTTTGTTTATATTATTATTTATTAATTTTTAGTAATTTATTTTTATTTGTTTTTGTTCACTTTATTTTATTTATATTTATTTAATTTATTTATGTATATTAGTTCTTTGTATTGATTATCATTATTTATTTTATTTTTTGTTATACTTGTTTGTTTACATTTATATTTATTTATTTAGTTTTATATTTCATACTTACTAATTTGCTTACTTATTTCTAATTATCAATTATTTTTTATATTTATTTATTTATTTCTATTTATTTTTATTTTTATTTATTTATATTATCTATTTTTTTTTAATCTTATTTATTATTATTATTTATTTATATATATATATATATTTATTTATTATTTATATATATATTTTTATATATATATATATTTATTTATATATTTATTTATTTATTTATTTATTTATTTATTTTTATTATTTTTTTTTTTTTTTTTTATTTTTTTTTTATTTATTTTTTATTTTTTTTATTTATTTCCATTGATTTTTAATTATTTATTATTTATTTATTTATTTATTTCTTAATTTATCTAAGTATTTTATATAAATTTACTGATTTTTTATGTATTTATATATTTTTAATTGATCTAATTATTTATTTATTTATTTATTTATTTATTTTTATTAATAATATTTATTTTTCCTAATTTTAAAAATGTTTTTATTTTTTATTTATTCATTTATTTTTTATTAATTTATTTATAATTTTTTCCCAAATTTTCTCTTGTTTTTCAATTATTTATGTATTTATTTTTTATTTATTATTACTTAATTTTTTTTATTATTTATTTATTTTTTTTTTTATTCTATTTTCCTTCTTATTTTTTTTATTTTTTATTTACTTTTATTTATTTTTAGACTTTTTCTTTTATTTTCTCATTTAAATTTATCTTTTTATTTATTTTGTTTCTATTTTTATTTCTTTTATTTTTATTTATTTTATTTATTTTTATTAATATCTTATTTTATTATTTTATCATATTTCTTCTTATTTATCTTATTTATTTTCATTTTTTTTATTTTTATTTATTAATCTATTTTTACTTGCTATTTTTATATATTTCATTTATATTCATTTATTTATTTTAATTTCATTGTTTTATTAATTTTATTTCTGTTTATTTATTATTTTTATTTATTTATTTGTACTTTATATTTTCTATATTTTAATTTTTATATCTTTACTAGTATATTTTTATTCATTTCTCTGAAGTTTACTTTATTTTTTATTAATTATTTTTATTTATCATATTTGTATTTTTATTTACTCTTTTATTTTTGTTTATTTTTATTTATTTTTTTCTATTTTTATTTATTCATTTATTTATTTATATATTCGAATTTATTTTTTTTATTATATTTATATTTATTCATTTTTTTATTTTTCTTTCTTAGTAGTTATTTCATTATTATTTATTTTTTTGTTAGTTTTATTAATTTTTATTTATTTATTTTTATTTTTAACTTTTCTTTATTTTTATTTACTTTTACAGATTTTTATTTTTAAATTTTAATTCTGATATTTTTATTTAATTGTATTTATCCTATTTATATTTATTTATTTTTATTTATTTATTTAAATTAATATATTTTCTTATTTATTTGTATCTATATATTTGTTTAAATTTTTTTCAACGTTTTTATCATTTATTTTTATTTTTATTTATCTTCTTATTTTTATATACTTTTTAGGCATTTTTTAATTTTTTATTTATTTTTATTTCTATTTTATTTATTTATTTATTTATTTAGTTTTATGTATTTTATTTTTTTACTTTTATTTAATTTAATTTTTGTT
>NC_089771.1:9143610-9148610 GCF_040412425.1 Macrobrachium rosenbergii
TTTAAATATTGTTATTGGTTTTTTATTTACTTCTATCATTAAATGGTATTTGTCATTTGAATTAAAAATAAAAATTACGAATACAGAGATAAAACAACAGTGGTAAATAATAATAATTTTCTTTAATTTAGGTTATGAGAATATATCAGAAAACGTTGAACTAAGGTCAGTCATCAAAAAGAGGGCAAAATTCCTAAAAATATTGTATTCAAATTTAATTTTTATTTTATTTTTTATACGTTATATTCATTTCCCTATTATTAGGTGATTTTTGAAATTAATTTTTCCTTTAAATATTGTTTTTTTTAAATAAAACTCAGTTATAGAAATATATCTGAAAAAGTTAAACTAAATTCATTGATCATAAAGAGCGTAAAATTCCCAAAAATATTGCATTCAAAACTGAGATTTTTAAAAAAATTTATGTTACATTATTTTTCCTTTTTTTTAAGTGATTTTTGAAGTTGATTTTTTACTTAAATATTGATTGTTTTTTTAGCGGAGTTTTAAATGTATTTATTTATATTTAATAACATATCGGTAAACTTTAAAATAAAATCGGTCATCAAAAAGAGGGCAAAATTCCCAAAAAGTATCGTATTCAAATTCCAATAATTTTGAAACTTTTTTTATATTCACTTATTTTCCTTTTCTTAATGATTTTCTAAATTGATTTCTGACTGAAATCTTTAATATTTTTAAAAGCATTTTTATATACAAAACGTATATGGCTATTTAGCCTTTATTTTATCTTGATTTTTTGTAACGGAGATTTTTTCATAAAATTTTGTTATAAGAATATATCCGTAAACGGTCAACTAAAATCTATTAAAAAGAGGCCAAGACTACGAAAAATATCATAACCAAATTGAATTATATTTTTACTTTTTACAAATTTCATTTATTTTTCGTTTTTTAATGATTTTTAAATTGATTTTTATCTTAAATCTTGAAAGTTTTTTTTGGTGATTTTTGAGGTTGATTTTTTACTTAAATGTTGGTTGTGTTAACGAAGTTTTTTTTTTTTATATAATTCTATTATATTTATTTATAATTCTGAGCCTATACTTTATTTAAGTCTATTTTCTGTTACAGAGGTTTGTTTTATCTTTATTTTTTTTAGATATTAAGTGTTAGTGTAATTGCTCGTAAAGGTGACCTTTGAAAAGTTGGGTCAGCTGTTCGCAGGGTCCATTTTGACTATACACAGCAGATAGGAAAATGCTGAACCATTCGCATACCACAGGAAATCGCAAAACCTCCTTAGTGACGGGACACGGACACAGAAAATGCGGTTTCAACTTTAAAACGTCCATCAGCCGAACCGGTTATAAAATCCGGTTTCGAAGAAAGCATTCAGTAATGTACGTGTGTGTACGTGTACTTCGTGACGCCTTGAAGTACAGAGGCGTGTCTTGCCGAACTTTGACCTCGAATGATGTCACAAAGGAGTATGTTCATGTGTGCATTGCCAAGGAATAAAATGGGAGTGAACAATGTAGGATCGGGCATTTGCGATCCGTTAATTGTATAATTGAAACCTGTGAATCGTGTATTTTTCACATGGAGACTGTCCCAGAGGATTTTGTGAAGTGAGTACAACTCATACACGTTTTAGACTTTACTTTCAGAACTATGAACACAAACGTTACCCCTGTGGCAGTGAAAATTTGTGTTTCTACAATTTTTACATTTTCTGGTTTTTAATATAACGTTTGTTCTTTCACAGGTATTTCCATTCCATTTCCATTTCTCCCTTCTTCAAGGAAGGGAGTGGTATGACATTTTGAGATGACCTGATTTGACAGACGAGTTATTATCTGTGTTTCCCTTAAGTAATTGGGTGTTTATGATTTTGGACCTTATTTCCTTAGAAGAACTTTTTGATAGTTATGATGAATCATTGGATTTCATTCTTCGTAATTTTTAAGAAGTTATTTTCGTTGTTTTTTGTCAATAAAGGTTTAGTTTTGTACTTAGTATCTCATTCCAGTAGTCCATAGAATTTAGTTAGGGAAAGGTATAACTTTTGATGTCTGCTCACTCTACACGCTATCAGGCAAATATCTCGGGATAAGCGAGATACAAACCTCTGTTCATAAAACAGAGACTTAAATAAAGTATAGGCTTCAGATTTTGCCTTTACAGATTTTTGGTGGCAGCGTATAAGGCAGCGTATAAGCTAGCGTATATGGAAGTTAGGGCAGTTAGAAGGTGTTAGATAGTTAGATAATTGAATAATTAGGCATATACACTTCCGAAGAGACATAATTTAACGTTGTCATCTCAGTATAGGATTTTGTGGGAGTTAGCAGCGTCAGATGTTGCTGGGGGCGAGTGTCTCTCGCAAGCTAGTATCCTTGAGGAGTGCTTAGGGTATAAAACAGTGATATGTTGATGGGTATATTGAGCAGTAATTGCGGTATTACGACCGCTAGTGTGTGTTAAAACACGTGATGACTCGCGATATTTTTTGTCCCTCTCTCTCTCTTCGCTTGATGGAAATTCGTTGTTATGTTAATGTGAAATTGTCCTTTTCGTTGTGTTGTAACTGGTGATAGGGACAACTGTGTGTTTTTTTTTTTTTTTTTTTTGTCGTTGTGTTGTAACTAATGTTTTGGTTGCAGCGGTTGTGTTACGTCATCACCACGGTGACGTAGTAGTTGCGTCACGAGTTTGGGCGGAGCATCTTGCCTGCTTTGCCACGCCTGTGAAGCGCAGTGTGCGTGTGCATGTATTGTACCTGTTTCTTCTTTTTCTATAGCAATCCGCAGTACGCATCGGCGTGTATTATTTTAAGGGTGATATTGGTTGTTGCATTATTTCTGGGAACTTTTATAATTGGGCAGTATTCTATTTGATATTTATGAGTTGCGGGGTGCAAAACGTATTTTGCGCAAGTGTGTGTGCACTTCTTGTTTTTGTAATCACACACGTATGTGCGTGTGGGTAAAATGTGTGTGTGTGTATGTATGTAGAGTACTTGCGTTGCTTCAGTGGCAACTAAGACATCATCCCTGTAGATATGGACTTTCTTCCCTAACATGCCATGCAAAACCGTATTCATCAATCTGGTAAAAGTCATCGGACTGCCTGTCAAACCAAACGGCATCCGCGTAAATTCAAAATGACCCTTCGGCAAAGAGAAGGCCGTGTACTTTCGAATCTCTTCACATAACGGAACTTGAAGGTATCCCTGCATCAAATCAATTGAAGAATAGATCCGTCTTCCTCCTATCTCAAAAAACAAATCTGGCAAACACGCCACAGGGTAGCGATCAGGAATGGTTTTCTCGTTTAATTTCCTAAAGTCTACACAAACTCTGACTGAGCCATCTTTCTTGGGGACTGCAAGCAATGGAAAATTAAAGGGAGATGAACTAGGCCTAACAATGCCTTCATCTTCCTACCTATTTACTTATTGTTGTACCTGTTTATTTTAATCTTAAAAGGAATTTTATTTATTTAGGAACAAAAATATGCTTAGTCTTGTCCTCCAACTGAATCTTGTGTTCTATTTTTATTTGTTACTCCTAACTTGTCTCCTTTTAGTGCGACTATGTCCGCAAACTCGGCTAAAACATCTTCTACACCCTCAGCATATTCCTGGTAATCAGCATTTGCTAACTGATCTCTAAACACTTGTCTTCTAGCTTGTAAATCTGCTTCTGAGAAGGAACAAAAACCTCCGACAATGTTCAATGAATTATCTTCATCGACCCAGTCAACGAAGTCGATTGCATAAGTACCCTTTTGATAATTGCGAAATGTATCGTTACAATTCAGCAACTCCACCCAAGTTATCCCTGAACTCGTTACATCATTTACCGAACTCGTACACAAAACTCCTTTCAACTTCTCGCTACCCTCATCTACGCACATCTGTCTGGACTTTTGCACCCCTTTCACTCGCACTTTCACCATCGCAACCATACCCGGACCAAGCACCACACTATCAGTCAAAACTCCCTTATAGCGCTTCTCATCCCCCGACACATGTTCATCATTCAACCCCCGACCTTCATGTACTCGCGAGACATTCTCACTCACTACACTCACGTCTGTCCCCTCATACGGCACAAACACACCAGGCACCCCCACAGTTACACCAGAAACCCCTGTATGAACCGATATCTTTCGTCTCTGACACGACGGATGTCCCAGCAACAATGCATTTCCCAAAGCACATCCCCTTATAACCAGAAATGGTTCCATTAAAGATCTACCCCCAGTGGATAAATCTATGTCCAAACTACCCAAAATTCTTAATTTATTTGCTTGAACGTCGCATACAGCTTCTTGCGCAGGTCTCAAAGATCGATCGGGAAACATTGATCTGAACAATTCTTCGTATACCCTTTATCAAAACAAAACAAAAGCAAAACAATTTCCCTTAACAGAAATTCCCGTACAACACAAAAATTACAATGTTAAATCCCTTTACTCTACAATTAATCCCCGAAACTCAAAAAAGGTACTACCCCGGAGTCATCATTAAATCCCAACTTAATTAAAATTACAATCAAATTCAAAGTTCCCGAAACGAACAATTAAATCAAAAGTTTACAAAACCCACCATAAAATACAAAAAAAGGGAAAATTAACTAAACCCTTAATCAAATTCAAAATTACGTAAATCCGAAAACTACATTTACTATTAAGTAATCCCTTAAATAAATTCCCAGTGAATTAAACCCATCATCAAACTACATTCCAAAGATTAAATTCACAATTAACAAACCCTTACAGTTAAATTCCCAAATCAAATGGAAAGAAAAAGAAGAGAAAACAAAACAAGTGCTGTTTACGTACACAGCTGATTACTCTTTAGTCAGTCAAAAAGGGGTCAAGTTCACTTCTTCCAAGGCCACGCTATAAAAGGCCATAAAACAAAAGACACGAGAAAACGCCTCTCAGGCACACACACACACACACACACACAGACAGAGAGAGAGAGAGAGAGAGAGATTAGAGAGAGAGATTTTTATTTAATTATTTCC
>NC_089771.1:9158610-9201110 GCF_040412425.1 Macrobrachium rosenbergii
TCATTAGAGAGAGAGAGAGAGAGAGAGCTGTTAAATGTTCAGTATCTATTTTTTCAATTAGGAAAATCCCTGTCGTGTTTGTACTTAATTACTTGAAAAAAATAGATAGTGAGCTTTTAACAGCTCTCTCTCTCTCTCTGCATCTAATGATGTGAGATTTATTTCCACCGACCACGATCTGCGCAGAAGCTGAGCATAATTGTAGCGTCTCAAGATTCCTGAAAGGCAAGTCATCCCCCCCTCCCCCACCTTCACATATACACGCCCCTAATGCTCCCAGGAATTGTATCATTCAAACTTTCTTTCTATTTTAGTCTCCTTCATAAACCCTCAAGCACTTACGATGGGCATAAGGTCATAATGAGGACAGCGTGAATGAGTGAGTGAGTGAGTGTGCGTGCGCGTGCGCAATCTGGTTGTAGACAAAACTACTTTTAGCTGCTCACTGGACCTTCCGTGTAAATGTTGAAGATGGCCTTCTGGTAAGAGTTGAGACTTCCTCAGTCCTGCCTGTGTCAGTCTTATTCATCTCTTCCTGTCTTGAGGTTCGCGCTTTCACGCACTCATAACTACAGTAGCCTACACATTCACCTTCCTTCAGTGTAGTCAGCCAGTCGGTGTTCATAGCACAAAGGATTTGTGGGATTTTTTCATGGGCCAAGCACTGGGACCTATGGGGTCATTCGGCGCTGAAAGGGAACCGAGAGTTTAGAAAGTTTCAAGGAGGCTCTCGCAGTCGAAGCACTTTGAATCAATTGTTAGAGAGGATGGAAAGTCAGACGGAAGGGGAAGAACATGAATGAAGGTACACAGTAAATGAATGAAAGCGCCAGGCTATAACTATTATTGCCCATAATAATGATACTTTTTTCGTTTTTTTTAGTAATGACGGACTGAGCTTTAATATTAACTATGAGTTGCATCGAACTGTGTTCTTGGATGCACTTTGAAAATTGAATCGAACAGGAAGGTCTCTTGAAAAAAAAAAACATAATTGATCTACATGAAATCTTAATATTCTTTGAAGCCTGAATTTCAAGTCAATGGCCCTTTGTAATTTGTTCCATATGAATAGGGTTCATCTTCTGACTAATAATAATAATAATAATAATAATAATAATAATAATAATAATAATAATAAATAAAGTATGAGTGGCGGTTCGGTACCGTGTTTGAACATCATTCATTACCAAGCGCAACTCTTTAACTATTCTATCAGTTCTGATATCAACGCGATTTACCCATTCTACAAGAATGGGCAGCAGTGTTCTCTTTCCTTCTTAAAAAGCCTTTATGAAGCATTTTTCAAATCCAGTGCGTCAAGATTTAGCAGCGTTCATTTCGGCTACTTGATGGAATGAAATGAAACTGTGTTTACAACATTCCAAGTTCCAATGACAAACCTACGGCAGTGATGAGACTCACTCGCTACCTGAGTCCTGAACATTCCTTCAGGTCTTTCCTTTGCTTGGCAGTCAAGGGCAGCTCCCTCCCCCACACCAAACACCTCTCTTTGTGCTAAATTGAGTATGGTCAGAATGCTGGAGACCACCTCCTCCTCCTCCTCCTCACTCCCAGTGACTCCAAAGGGTGGACGAGGGAGGAGTCCTTTGCCTCAGGCATAAATATTTTGTCAGTGATACAGAAATGGAAGCTGAGTCTCGTGAACGAATAATGGGCACCTGTAGATCAAACCTGAATATACAGCACCTTTGACTAAGCTGTACAAAATTATCAGTAGCCTAACAGTATATAGCAGTTCTATTTCAGTCCCCGTTTCACTCATTGTTAAGACCAAAAACAAATCACTTATCATGAGTCAAAAGAGTTAAAACTGGAAAACCTTGGAGTTTGAATAAGACTTCAGCCTGACTGAACAACTCTACCCGTTAGAATCTGACCTTCTTTCTCTGAGCACGTGAAATGCGGAATTATTTCTTTATATTAACCCTCTAATGAACGACCTCTTCAAGTATATAGTATCACCTTCATTCGGCTTTCGTACAAGTGTATAAACTGAGCAGAACAGGTCCCTGATCTTTGCTGGAAGTAGCTGCGTTCTGCTCAGAATAGCTTCTTTGAATGGAATCTGTAGAACTGAGGCCAAAGGCCAGACCCTGGAACCTATGATAAGGTTCCTGTGTTATATAAACCCATTTAATAAGCAGGACAAATCCAACATAGAGGATTTTGACTTAAAATTAACAATTTTATGCGACTTCTGAGCGCTGGAGGAGTCGACAGTCGTCAACATGACAAGGTGTCTTGGATGCTCTCTCTCTCTCTCTCTCTCTCTCTCTCTCTCTCTCTCTCTATGGATTGGTCTAACCGAAGGGTAGCGTGGAGGGCTTCGCCAACATCGTCGCTCCTCCCACATGACTCAAAAAGGAACTCTTCGATTAGTCAAGATCTCCTTATGACGCGATTCAGGGAACCACCATGTCACTCCGTCCAGCCATCATCACGGAGTATGCCTGAAGATTCTTCGAATGTCTGCATGCACGAGTATGTGACAAATGAAGGCTTCGGTCCTTTATCTGTCTTCATACCGCCTTCCTTCCTTCCTTCCTTCTGTGGCAAGATGACAGTTAAGGAAGCCTGCAGTTAACAACTGGTAAACCTCGCACAACACACACCACCACTCTGCAGTCACTGACTGTCTGTAAATATATCCGAGGTACACTTCCTCATCAGTAAACGAAGCCAAAATGAGCAGAAATCAGCATTCTATAACTGACTGATGGTTACTGAAACTGGCGTTACAGCATTCCATCAGGGAATTAGCGAACAGCAATATGAACTAACTAGGGCTGCATTCTACGAATGATCCGAGAGACGTCGTTAACTATGAAGCATCAAGAATCGGAGAACTTATTTTGAGGCGTGATGAGAGTGGCAATCTCATTTTGCTGGAAAGCTTTCTGTACGGTTAGTGAACAATGACCCTATTATTCTTCTGCCCCGTGAGCTTTCGAAGAGACAGGCCAAATGTTTTCACTACCATGAATGTCCTGGAAAGTTTCCAGTCTCTTGTATGAGTGGACACACGCGGTTTTCCAGCTTCCACTTCCGTCATAATGGAGCCTCAAAACGACTGGAATGTCTGGCTAACTATGCGCCAACGATTACTGGAAATCTGTCATGCTAATGTCCTTGAAACAAACGCTAAAAGTCTATTGAATGCTAGAGTTTAAAAAGGCCTTATAAACCGTCTACATTTGTTAAAATTCCCGCTGGATTCTGCTACGAAACGCAGCACGATGAACTGAACGATTCTGAGTGAGAGCGAAATCCGCTCATGTATAACTCTGGCTCCTGCATCCCTTCAAGACGTCCTGTCTCAGCCAAAACAAGCATTTTAACCCATCAATTATGTACAACAAGAGAGAGAGAGAGAGAGAGAGAGAGAGAGAGAGAGAGAGAGAGAGAGAGAGAGAGAGAGAGAGAGAGAGTTTCGAAATTGATTGTAAAACAGGAACACCTTTTTGTGGACTGCAGTGGTCTGATCACCGTACCTGACTTGCATGTAACCAAGACATTATACATTCTATAATCAAACCTCCCCCAGCCCCCCTACCCCCACCAGTAGGCTTAAACACAGTACCACCAGATTTACAGTTATCACAGTGTGATATAAGGATACTTGAAACGGTAATTTCCATATAGCTATCAATGTCAGCAACTGACCTTCCTTGTAACCATCCACAGGGAAAATTCTCTGTCATTTTTCCTGATGAACCCTTAACCGCAATAATAATCGCAAAGTGTATATACCTCACTGCCAAAAACTCTATATGAGAAACTTCGTACACTGTGGACGCGGGTTGCCATTCCGAACTGCCAAGAACTATGGAGAGTCTAATTCCTCATTATCAGTTTCCATAGGAACTTCAACCTCTACAACAGAAAAAGGACACGATTCAGTCATCGTCCCAGACGGAGGGAGGACGACTTTCTCATTTACCTTCGATGGCTGAAGCCTCAATGCAAGGGCTTCTTCATCGCTGGTTTCAGCGAATACCTCTCATTACCTGCACACAGCCAGACTTGCAGTGCGGTTTCTGATTCCACTGATCTTATCTTGAAGTCAGAGAATGTTCCTTTTCAGTCATGATTTCAATACGACCAAATTCCAACTGAATACCAAAAGTATACACGAAGTCACAGAACAGACAACAGTTTTAGAGCCAATCGTCAAATTGCAAAACTTGATTATGCAAAATGACATGGTCGCTTCTACAAACTGAACTTGCTCCTCGTCACCTTACATAGATGAACAAAAATGCTCTTATCTTCTCATGTCCTCAGGTAGCACCCAGCCCTGAAGCCACAAGTAATGTCACGATGCTTAAAACACTGGTTTACATATACACCGTCAGCGCAAGCAGTAGACATTACTTCTAGACTATCGGTTGTTGAAACATTATCCTTTTTCAAGGTGGACGGTTTCGTACAATACGTTCAACTAAATATTAGTGTACCTATAGTTGCTTACCTAATCCATGAAAGATAATACATCAGTATATGTTACATTCACCTCATTTGTCAGAGTATCCCCAGCATATAACTGTCCTGCTCAATGCCGTTGGATATCCAGTTGTTTACCTGACTCTAAATTCCCCTGTTTGAACTCTTGACACCAACTCTGCCTGGGTAAGAGATGAAACACTATTCACGTCATTGGCCATATACATAACTATAAGGGTGTGAACTTTTGTTATGGTGTAATTTACGTTAATTGAATGGTACTTTTTCATAATATATGTACAGTACTTTTTTGTAATATATGGTAATGGTAAAGTACCCTTTTTTTTACAATATGTGGAAGGATTAAATGAAACTGAAATGCATACGAGACAATGATATACTGTTCCAAAACAACGTTTCAGATGTTGACAGACCGTCAAGTGTCCTGGGAATTTTTCCGAGGATTTTCAGAGAGAGAGAGAGAGAGAGAGAGAGAGAGAAACAAACAAACCCACTAATCAACTCCTAACCTAATCCTAGTCAGAATCGAGTGAATCCAGGATTTTTTCTTCAAATCCCAAGCTGATGAGACAACGGGGTGGGGGGTGGGGGTGGGGGGGGAACAGCTTCGAACTGTCAAAGAGGCAAAGGGCCGAGGAAAGGAAAATCCCCTTGGAAAGCTTCCGCTTCATTTCTGACACAAGATGCAGAGCTGCACTAATGCAATAAAGCCTGTCTTGAACGTGTGCTCGCGCTCGCGTGCGTGCGTAAATTTCCCACACCTGTCACCTAACATAAGTTACATATTGGCCATATTGATTCAGCAAGTACTTGGCCGTTGATTACCAATGTTGCCCAAATTGAGAAGCGGCAAATAAACCCTAATTTTTCACGGATTTTTAGACACTGGTGATGACATTTAAGGATCGTTTCATCTCAAGCCTTGCTCTCTCTCAGATTTCCATCAATCACTTTGTTTCTACTGTAGATAATAATTTTAAAACTGCACTTCATCGTGCTTTTCATTTACAGCCATAGCACCACGGAATCACTATAGCTGGCTCTTTCCACATGACCCAAGATAGAAGAGGTCTGCCTGACATCAAGTTGTAAGGTTTGTTCAAAGAGCCCAACATACACACCAGGCCTTCTTTTCCCCTCCATCTAGCACACTTAGATGAAAATTCTGCTCTGGACCCTGAACTGCAAATACGTTCAAGAACCTCAACTATGGAATTTGCTAAGACAATTTTTTCAAAACGTATACAACTCTCCTTCCAGCCCCAGACTCTATTTCATGGAAATCTTCTGCAAAAGTTCCAAATTTCTAAATCCCGTGACCTCAATAGCCCTTTCCGTAACATTCTTAAGATTTCCAGTGGTGGTCATTCAAACCTGCAACTCCTGCAAAATCAAGAATGTGTCCCAAGAAACTCCATATTCTTACCAGAGTCCTTACTTTCACTTCGTAAGCTCTTGTTTATACTACAAACACCATCGTTCGTTTTCGTTATTAGACAGACACAGCCGCTGCCTCACAAGTTGAGACCACTCGGCATGGTAGTAGTAGTAGTAGTAGTAGTAGGCGGGACTTGCCTTTGAAACGGCTCCTCCTCCTTCCTTGCGCATTTTATTCCTCCTTAGTTTGTGTCTGTTTGACATCAAAGGCGAAGTTGGAGAGAACTAGGGTCGAGCACAGACAAAATACGACCAGAAATTCATGAAGTATTTAAAAAGGTTCGTGGCCTAACCGCAGATTAGTCTGTTACACACACACACACACACACACACACACACACACACACACATATATATATATATATATATATATATATATATATATATATATATATACATATGTGTATATATATATATATATATATATATATATATATATATATATATATATATATATATATATATATATATAAACTAATAGCAGCTTAACAATTCACGTAACTTAAAGGTTTTCAATGTATGATAATTTAATGATAAAAAATCTTTTAGTGTAATCCATCACAAATCAAATATTAACAAAAGCTCATTTTATTTATATGAAAATATGACATATTTTTAAAATTTCATTTCACTGTCGTATTTTTATTTTAAGGTCATTTGCCTTGAAAATATTCATCTGCTATGCGTCAAAAAGAGCTATTGTCTTTTATGCTTTAAAAATCTATAAAATATTGTATATTCTGATTATTAAGAGACATTTATATAAATCACATTGTGATACTAATTATACGACAAATATAATTAATTGATTTTCATTGTTAAAAAAGCCATTTTGAAGGTCTCTGCTCTGAAAGTGTAGGTAGCTGAGACAGCAGACGGATTTCTTTCTGAAGAAGGAAGGAAGAGGAAGAGGACCACAACTGAAGGAGAACTGATTCCTTCCTGGTGAAGTGGAAGTGGAGAAAATGAAGTGGGAGGAATGAAATGAAGGGGAAGAATAAAATGAATTGGAAGTAATAAAATGAAGTGGGAGGAATGGAATGAAGTGAAAAATGGAGAAGCAATAAATGAACAGGAAAAACTTGAAATGAAGTGAAACTGAAGAGAGAGAGAGAGAGAGAGAGAGAGAGAGAGAGAGAGAGAGAGAGAGAGAGAGAGAGAGAGAGTGGTCTTGTGATAACCCATGGGGGGAGAGAGAGAGAGAGAGGGAATGATCTTGCTACAGAGCAAGCAATAATTGCTCTTTTTTATAGCACAAAGAGAGAGAGAGAGAGAGAGAGAGAGAGAGAGAGAGAGAGAGAGAGAGAGAGAGAGAGAGAGAGAGAGACTGTACCACTAGTTTCAGAACTGAATTTCCCTCATCTGAAATGATTTTCTGTCTGCTTACTAAATGAAAATAAAAGTGTCGAAACTTTCCATTCCCAAATATGTGTGTGTCCAAAGCTTCTTATGACAACTCAATTGTTAGGACAGATTTCCACTTCCTAAATCTGGTCAGTCTGTCCAGCACCTGACTGACTTCTACATTCCTGGAACCATTCCACGACCGAGACAGTCAGTCAATCAACTCGAAGCTCAGATGTCTTCAACAAAACAGCTGTTTCCGATTGGTACACATTTCTGGCTGTTTTTGCAAATGACGCTGTTATTTCAAATTACCGCAAAATCATTCGATTACATAACACACACAATTCTTTGTGGAGTTTTTATTTGATATTTGTTATTCTTGGACACAAAGGGACCCGAAAATTCTCACTACAAAGTTAAAGTTGGCCAAAATAAGATGTTTTGATGTCCTGATGTTCATTAACTTTGCCGAGTTTTATCCTGAGGCTGAGATGTTTCCTGACACATCCACACATCATAAGGTCTGTTCATACTCACTCTTTATCACAAAATATCTCTCGAGTCCTTTTCCAGATACGTTTGATCGCTTATTCAGTTGCTTGCATCTGCTTAGCCTTTTCAGGCTGCTTGTGCAGCACCTGCAGGTTTGCATCTTTGCCTCTGACTTCACTCTCTTTGTGGAGCACAAAATCTATTAGTCTTTCTCCTCGCCCGACCTTAGCTAGCACTGACTCTCACTCTCTCTTATAGTATGGCATGAGAGAGAGAGAGAGAGAGAGAGAGAGAGAGAGAGAGAGAGAGAGAGAGAGAGAGAGAGAGGCCTTGTGCCGATACAAAATCTACCAAAAAATGTTCATCCAAATTCTTTCAATTTCCGAACAGAAGTTACTTTTTTTTATCTTAGTACAATGGATTTACTTTCCCCACTCCCAGTATATAATTCTAGAAGACATTCAACATCATTTTGGAGATTTCATTTGCCTCATTTTTCCTCTTGCAACATGAGATTTGGGTAAGTGGATTGTTGACCTAACTTAAGCTGGTCATAAGCTGGCGAAAGTCAACAGATTTATTCATCTTGCATTTCAGAACTGATTCTCCTCCGTGAAAGAAGACTTCTATTTAATTTGACAAATAGAAAAAGTGTCTGCAACATTTGGTAAAGCATCGGTGGGCAAGTTTTAAATGACAGATCTGTACAGAATTCCAATTCCCAAATTCTGTCAATCTTATCAAAAGGTCGCCATATTTCCATGGCATAGTGTGGCTTGGGGAAGTCACTTATATTCTCTATGTGATGTCAACAAGAAACATAAAGCTTTCTTGATGACCACAAACCCACAAAGACATCGATTTCAGAAAATAGGCAGATCACTTTCTAGTCACGGCATTTGTGGCATTTTAACTGTTATGTATTTGAGGGCGTAGATAGGACCACCTGCATTCTATCTCCACGTTTTTACCAACAAAGATCTTTGATATGAATTACTTTCTCTTAAGGCTATTGTCTTTGATTCACAAATCAAACACCTTGACAGTCTGTCTTCATACGTATGTTACAGTATTTCATATTGATGAAGTAACATTCTGATTACTGTGCATAGTTACACATTTGTATCACTATTTCATTTTGCTTTTCTCTCTCTTTTTCAGATGATTTTTGTAGCAAGTTTCCAGCTCTTTCAATCCAGTGTCATTTCAGTGACTGACTTCTGTTTTTTTATTACAATTCTCAATAAAGGAGTATTTGGCCTCTTGAATCTACTTTTGAATTAGTCCTTTTTACTGCGTATTTCTTGCTGTACAAGTTTGTGGTTACAGTGTAAGAACAAACAGTAGCTGCAAGCTGTAAGAATTACAGGAAGGAAAAATTCATTGTAAGCTACCAAGCATATAAAATAAATTGTTTATACACCATCATAGAACCTGGAAACCAAAACTACACACCAGCTGACATTGCTAATAAAACACCAAATGTAAATGCTGTAGACTTTTTATTTTCAGCACTCAAAAATACACGAAACTCTTACAAAAATATTCTTGGGAATTCTCATACAGTATTTACATCTACATCAAAGTAGAGTACTGTACACTCTTTTATGCAGGTATTATACTATACTGTGACAGGACAACATGTAAAATTACAGAGCTGATATCTCAACTAAATTCTATGAATATGATCTGTTAAGTCTGTGCTTTTAAATCCATGAATGAGGAATAATGCTTGGCTTTACTTACTAATTATCTAATAACTTGAAATCAATTTTTTACAGCATCAGTTACAAATCTGCAAAATAACTCTATACATAATTTGAGCAAGAAAACTCCATTAAAGGAAATGTAAAGTTTCCATTTACACGATTCCTTACTGCACACCCGCAGTATGCTTCTGTTAGGTCACCTCAGGTCAAAATTGCCATTTGCAAGTCACCTTCGAATAATGCTGTTGCCAGCCACTTATCTCAGAGTCAAGAGACGAGCAATCTGTAAGAGACAGACAAGTCTTCTCAAGTCATGACTGTCATTGAACTGTCAACGTTAAGATGAACTGTTAGTTTCAATTAAAGTCCAAAAGCCAAGATGACTGTCAGAAGTCTTTATTCAAAGTGTTACTTATCTTACAAAGTTCTAAAAACTCGTCACAGTAGTTGCAACATAAGCTGCCTTGCCCCTACAATCTGCAGAAATACACACACACACACACACACACACACATACTTCACCTCCAAAGTAACTCTTGATATTAAAAGACATCAAAATGAATAAAATAAAAAAAAGAGACCAAATGCCCTTCCATTGCTCAGTTTGTAAGTAGCTCCATACCACCCATAGTTACTATACATATGTGATAAAAAATCAGGGATAAATGAGCACCAAGCTTGTAATTAGCTCTTAGCATAAATCTGCTAGACTCCCAAATCCAGAAAAAACCTGGCTTTGAAGGACAACCACTGGAACAATGTGGGCACTGCTGCTCTTGCTACACAAAGCCATCAAACTACCAGATCGTGTTCAAAAAGTACTGACTACAAATAACATAACTATATTACTGAAGAATCACAAGACCTTCAAGAATATCAAGGCCTAGATCAGTCCCTGGAGAGAACAAGTTCCTCTCAAATGATATTACCAGGAGGTAAAGAAGGAAGATGCCACAGCTGTCCAACTTGCAGATAACAGCCAACCAATGTACACTTTAACACCCAGAAAACCTCTGTCTAACCAGTCAATTACACACGCACACACAGCAAGCAGGACAATGCTCCTTCCTACAGAACAAACCACTATAAGAACTATACTTGGGGACATATAAAACGTAGTTTCCACTAAACAAACTAATATAACATTGATTGTAGCATCTTGGTAATAGGATTTACTGTTGTTTCTTTCCTTTTAAAGGTAACAAGAGACTGTAAGGTTTCCCCAACCTGCAAACTGAGCTGACAGCAAATGCCAGAACTCTAAGATTCACGCAAGAAAGAGGAGACAAATTCAACACCAATTCAAATGATCAATTCAAGATGGCTCAGTAACCATTCAATAATATGCATACGTGGATGGAACGCCAAATCACATCAAAGTATCCAAGGAAACAAGCAAGCTGACCTAATGGTAAAAGTGCATTATTGAAAACCAAGACATCCACTAAAATGGATGCCCATCAGATCAGTAGTCAGCGTTTCAAATTCCATTAGAGCCAGTGAGGCTGCTACCTACCATCTAGCAATGATTGCATTAACAGGGGAGGTAAAACACAGTTCTATATCTGTTAAACTAGATGGCATCAAATGCTGCTGGATAAGAGGCACCAAGAGAAAACTTATTCAAACTAGCAATGGCTGAAGGTATGGAGGCGGAAAAAACTTCAGGTGCTACAATTCTGTAAAGGCACGAAAATGGCAACAGGATTTTCCTGGTGTGGCACTGATTGCTTCCTTTAATGTGAAGAGAAATTCCACAGAAGGTCAACCAGAAAGACATTGAAGAGAACAGGTCAGTGATCAGTTAGTCTCACTTGAAGCCAAGAGAGGCTACTTTATTCAAATGACTGTGGGGAAGGACCTGACATCTGAATCTGATCCTGTAAAGTGCATTGAAAAAGAATCCTTCATAAGTGTATGAAATAAAATACAACAAAAGCAGAACCACATGCCACATAAAAGGAAATCCAATGACTTATTTCCTTGGTTGATGACAAACTTCTAACTGAGCAAGACAAGTTGTTGACCAGACTGCTGTTGCCTCCCCCATTCTTCACAGCGGATTACAAAGGCACCAAACTCTCTCAGGTAAGGCCTTGACTAATATGCAATTAAACATGTAGTGTCACCTCGTTCACCAAAAATCAGTTCATCACTTCACTCAGAAACTATCTGAACTTTGCATTAACTATGATCACTGATGAACTGTAGATATTTTTCCCAATGTCTGTAAAGCATAAAACAGGTATTTAAATTGGAGTCATGCCAAATGGTTCAAGCCTACCTCACTCCTAGGCTCTAGAAGTTTAATCGTTCCAATGTATGCCAAACAAATCTGGGATACCCTAGCATGAGACTATTCCTAGAACTTATACAAATTCAAGCCATGAATGTAAAGACAAAACTTTCTATTACTCAGGCACCAAAGCCAGACTTGAAGCAACAATTCTCATCACTCAAACAGAAAATGATCATGCATTCAATACAGCATTGCAACATTTGGGACCAATGAACTTTAACCTAGCTGGGGACCTGCATAAGTATGGAAAATATAGCATACCTATACCATTCAACAAAGCACCTTCAGGTCCTTCCATTCAAGTACCTGAGATAATAGCATAGCCTCAACCTCCTCAGAAACAGTGGAGACCTTTTCTATATGCAGCTCATATTTCAATAGTCTGGTATGACCATGTGGACACCAGAAACTGAAATGAAATGAACACTGGCTCCAGCTACAAAAATGGATCGTATTACTCTTCAGAATCAGTGTTAATAACCTATGAAATGACAATCAACTATTTACCAAACAGACTTCTATGTATTGGACCCATTACAACCTGTAGAAAACTACACACTTGACCTAAAAAGAAACAGTAATGAATAAAAGAAAAAGCAGAGACCAAATGCCCTTCTATTGATCCCACTACTCAGTAACGTAGTTTCCTGTCATCTCCAGCAGTTCTTCTATTGACAAGCAAAATTCATAAGCTAAATAGGCACTTGGCAGTCATTAGCCTAGCTTACAAACTGACAACAACTGAACAACAACACAATTTCTCAATTACAATCACTTCCTTTTCCTACTTAGAAAGATTGAACTCCGCTGGTGGTGTCTGGCCCGGCGGAAGGCTGGAAGTGGTATATCCAGCAACCATCTGGGTAACGTAAGTGGGAAGAAAAGCATATATAGGTCACACCAGGTCAATCGTGTCTATATAATGGTATCTGCTAATTTAAACTCATTGGTGAGCTACTTTCTCACACTCCACAACTTCACTAACTTGGAATCGTACTTCTCAGGTTTATTTCCAAAGAAGGGATAAACACCGAGGAGCCATAACAGTCACATAGGTAACTTAAAGGAAAAGAAAATAAAATGAGAGATATACTTGTTTGGTATTCTGCGCCAGTTGTATTGGTACGTAAATTATCACGGAAGACAAAAATTCTATATCACTAGCACGTTTCCTCTCAGAATCTGAACTGCTTTGAAGTGGCTAGTGTACGACTGCTATTAGAATTACCAGTCTTTGGCAAGAAATGACGTGTGGGTCTTATGCATAATATACTAAGCTTTGCTAAACTGGTTTAGCTGTTATAACTATATAGGACATTTCTCAGTCGTACAAGAATATCTTTGATGAACACGTGTAAAATGTCCTTTAGTTGCTCTTTGCAATTTAGTCTGACTCCTTGGTCTATTTATAAATGCAAAGCAAAAAATAAAAGGACTGTCGCTGAAGAAAAACAAGCTCTGTGCAAATAAAAAGTAAGGAAATGGCAGACCCCAACCCACTATCGTCTCCCTCCTACACAAACGAAACTCAAAAAGAATAAAAGAATTAATCTGTCACGTGGATGTAGCTTTCTTAGCTGTTGTTTAAATCCCTTGTTCCTCTTGACGGCCGGGTAGTACACACACACACACACACACACACACACACAGCACACAGCAGCAGCAGCAGCAGCAAAAACAGTTACAAACTTGAAATGCTGTTTGTTTTTAAAAGAACTTTTCAAAAAAAATACACCTAAAAAAAAAAGGACAAATTTTTTTTATTTGTTTTAAACATTTATTCACATTCCATTGCTTCCTAAACTACAAAAAATGGCTAGCTGTGCTTACATTAATTATACGTAGAACTTGGGTAACAAGGCAATTTAACATCAAAAAGAAAAACCTATCAGTGCGAAAAATCAAAACTAGGGAAGGTAAGGGAAACTTATTGTATCTCAACCATCACCCACTTGAGATAATGAGTGTTTCGGCTACATAACTAAATTTATATCATTAGAACACTGAAATTTTCAATTATCAAACAAGTTTTACTGTTATTTTTCAATCATATCTTGAAACCATGAACTGGGGTCAAATTTCAATTTCAATGCATTTGAACAGGAAGAGAGGTATTGTCGTATGATTGGCAACAGTTCCTTAAAAACAAGTATGTATGATACAAGACACGTGTTCAATTATCAAATAGTTCAACTGAAACTTGTATCATACATGTATCAATTCAGAGGTATGAAAACTGTATGACAACAGTTCCTTAAAAGTAGTATGTTTGGTACAACACGTGTTTCATTATCAAACATGTTATTACATATCCTAATATAAAAAAAATTGTTCTGCCTTAATATTATACAACAATAAAAAAAATAGAAAATCATAATAAAACAGATAGCAAAAAAAATTTTCTTATTACAATGATTCCTCTAATCTAGAAGGAAGGTGTAAGTCTTAAATAACTTCATAAGTCCATAGTAATATAAGTAAGGTCTTCCAAAATGGAGAAATTGGATGCAAGGAAAAAAAAACACGAAATTAAAAAAAACTGTGTTTTTTCACAACCCTAGTCCTATTGCATCAACTCTGTTGTAAACTAGTGGATGGCGTTCAGACTTTCACGAGCGGCAATATCGCCCGGGTTATGGTGACGGGAAGCTGCCCTTCTGATCTCTTGGAGGATAAACTACAGAGGGTGGGCCAGGAGTTTCTTGTTCACGAGAGAAGAGAGAGAAGAGAGAGAGAGAGAGAGAGAGAGAGACAGACAGACAGACAGACAGACAGAGATCCTCTCCTTTTACGACTTGGTTTAGGAGGGAAAACATTTACCGAGTTTCGTATCCACGTAGGCATAAAGGTCATATTCTTGTCCATCAAACTCCACTAACGTTCCTACAACGGCCCTGTTGTTGACGTAATGTCTTCATATTCATTGGGCTGTAGAATAATGAATATGGAAAACTGCTTAGCCCATAGATACAGTTTCAGTGATAAATGGTGATATTTAGTTTCTTATCTGGGTGCAGATCGCTTCCCTTTACACAGTGGTTTTCAACTTTTTGCAATGGCCCAAATCCCTAAATACGTACCCACTGCCCTTCAGAACTGTGTAATGATTTAACGTTTTAATTTTCAGACTTTTTATTAGTTTTATCATTTTTATTTATGGAATTATTTCAGAAGTCTTTAAAAAATACATTTTCAGGTTTATGAAAAATGAATTTACTGTAAATGATTTTTCATTCCTAAATAGAAAAATTCTTAAATGTCTTCTAGTTAATCATAGTCAAAATGAAAACCATTTGTCTAATCAATCAAATAAAGGGTATTTACAACGTTTAAATATGTTGAGCTATTTTACAATTTTTTGGAAAATTTTGGCGATCATCATAATTTAAACTAAAATGTCAGTGATTTCTAAGAAAATATCAATTCTGTGCATGCCACAGACACATCTCAAACTGGAATTATAAGAAACATATTCAAACACGGCATTAAACGAAACAGAAACATTTGATAAATCAAGTTATGATTTTGTTTACATCCACTCATTGCAAATACAGCCTAACAGGCACATCTAAGCAATTTTCGTAAGTTTGTGATAACAGACACATCTGAAAATTCCAGTTTTCAAATTTCAAAAATCAGGTCTGATCGAAAAGTTCGTACGATAGTCGGTGTGGAAATCAGCCATTTGCAATGATGATGGATGTGAGTGTATGCGAGCATTGGTACACTTTCGGTAAACATAAACGTTGTTTTCAAAGGTAAATTTATTAATCTCAAAATGTGTGAAAACATGACAATTCCAAGAAACAATTTACTGTAATAATCAGGGTTGTTTTCAATGTTTTATTATCAGAAAATTTTTGTGCCTAAAAATGGTCGCATTATACTTTAAAACTTTTCTATCATCTTAAACAAATGCCGTCATAGTATCAATTATACAAATAAACCAAAAGACAATATAATACAAACAGAAATATAATATATATATATATTATATATATATCATAGTCTGACATATATATCAAAATGTATATTTGCAATGTATCATGTATGTACACATATTGTTAGACACATTTCAAATAGCAAGTGAATGACACAGACACATTCAAATTAGCAATGTCATACATTCAAATAGCAAATGACACAGACACATCTCAAGAAACAATTGACACAGACACATTCAAATAGCAAATGACACAGACACATCTCAAACAGCAAAACAGACAATTTCAAATAAAATGACACAGACACATCTCAAACAGCAATACAATTTTTTCTTTTAGCAAGTGACACAGACACATTATCAAATACATTCAAAAAGCAAAGAAAAACACATCAAATCAAGTAAACAGCACAATTAGACCAAAAGACACATCTCAAAAGAAGGTGACAAAGAAATCTCAAACAGCAAGTGACACAGACACATTTCAAATTGAAAATGACACAGATGAGGTGACACAGTTTATCTCAAACAGCAAGTGAACTGACACATCTCAAATAGCAATGACACAGACACATCTCAAAAGCAAGTGACACAGACACATCTCAAACAGCAAACTAAGACACATCTCAAAAGCAAATGACACAGACACAGTCAAATAGCAATGACACAGACACATCTCAAACTTTTTACATATTTTAGCATGATTTCTAATGACACAGACACATCTCAGCAATTGACACAGACATTATCTCAAAATAGCAAGGTGACACAGACACATTCAAATAGAATCAGCACAGACACATCTCAAACAGCAATGACACAGACACATTTCAAATAGCATTTGACACAACACATATTCAAACACAACTGACAAGACACATTATTCAAATTGAAGGTGACACAGACACATTTCAAACAGCAAAACAAATGACACATCATCTCAAACAGCAAGTGACAAGACACATGTTTTTGACACAGACACATTCAAACAGCAAGTGACACAGACATTCAATTTTTTCAAATAGTGACACAGACACATCTCAAACAGCAAGTGACACAGACACATTCAAACAAATTAATCTTCTTCAAACAGCAAGTGACACAGACACATCTCAAACAAAGTTTCTTCTTGGTGACACAGACACATCTCAAACAGCAAGTGACACAGACACATTTCAAACAGCAGGTGACACAGATACATTTCAAACAGCAAGTGACACAGACACATCTCAAACAGCAGGTGACACAGTTGGGTCAAACAGCAAGTGACACAGACACATCTCAAAACAGCTTCTTTAGACACAGTCTCAAACAGCATTTGACACAGACACATTTCAAACAGCAAGTGACACAGACACGTCTCAAACAGCAAGTGACACAGACACATCTCAAACAGCAAGTGACTTACACTCTTACATTTCTCAAAACAGCAAGTGACACAGACACATCTCAAACAGCAAGTGACACAGACACACATCTCAAACAGCAGGTGACACAGACACATCTCAAACAGCAAGTTGACACAGACACATCTCAAACAGCAAGTGACACAGACACATCTCAAAAATAAGGTGAACAGACACATCTCAAACAGCAAGTGACACAGATTTTTAGAACTTCTCAAACAGCAAAGTGACACAGACACATCTCAAACAGCAAGTGACACAGATTATCTCAAACAGCAAGTGACACAGACACATCTCAAAACAGCAAGTGACACAGACACATCTCAAACAGCAAGTGACACAGACACATTTCAAATAAGCAAGTGACACAGACACAAATCAAACAGCAGGTGACACAGACACATCTCAAAAAGCAAGTGACACAGACAACACAGATTTAAATAGCAGGTGACACAGACACATCTCAAATTGAAGACAAATCTCAAACAGCAGGTGACACAGACACATCTCAAACAGCAAGTGACACAGACACGTCTCAAACAGCAGGTGACACAGACACATCTCAAACAGCAAGTGACACAGACACGTCTCAAACAGCAGGTGACACAGACACATCTCAAACAGCAAGTGACACAGACACGTCTCAAACAGCAAGTGACACAGACACATCTCAAACAGCAAGTGACACAGACACATCTCAAACAGCAAGTGACACAGACACATTTCAAAACAGCAAACACAGACAATCTCAAACAGCAAGTGACACAGACACATTCAAACAGCAAGTGACACAGACACGTCTCAAACAGCAAGTGACACAGACACATCTCAAACAGCAAGTGACACAGACACATCTCAAAACAGCAGGTGACACAGACACATCTCAAACAGTTGACACAGACATTCTTCTGACACAGACACATCTCAAACAGCAAGTGACACAGACACGTCTCAAACAGCAGGTGACACAGACACATCTCAAACAGCAAGTGACACAGACACATCTCAAACAGCAGGTGACACAGACACATCTCAAACAGCAAGTGACACAGACACATCTCAAACAGCAGGTGACACAGACACATCTCAAACAGCAAGTGACACAGACACACAGACAGCATCACAGAAATCTCAAACAGCAAGTGACACAGACACATCTCAAACAGCAAGTGACACAGACACATCTCAAACAGCAAGTGACACAGACACATCTCAAACAGCAAGGTGACACAGACACATCTCAAAACAGCAAGTGACACAGACACATCTCAAACAGCAGGTGACACAGACACATCTCAAACAGCAAGTGACACAGAATTTCAAACAGCAAGTGACACAGACACATCTCAAACAGCAAGTGACACAGATTGTCTCAAAACAGCAAGTGACACAGACATATTCAAACAGCAAGTGACACAGACACATCTCAAACAGCAAGTGACACAGACATCTCAAACAGCAAGAATGACACAGACACATTTCAAACAGCAAGTGACAAGACATATCAAAACAGCAGTGACACAGACACATCTCAAACAGCAAGTGACACAGACACAGACACATCTCTAAAACAGCAAGTGACACAGACACATCTCAAACAATTGTCACAGACAGTCTCAAACAGCAAGTGACACAGATCTCAAACAGCAAGTGACACAGACACATCTCAAACAGCAAGTGACACAGACACATTTCAAAAGCAGGTGACACAGACACATCTCAAACAGCAAGTGACACAGACACATCTCAACAGCAGGTGACACAGACACATCTCAAACAGCAAGTTGACACAGACACATCTCAAACAGCAAGTGACACAGACACATCTCAAACAGCAAGTGACACAGACACATTTCAAAACAGCAAGTGACACAGACACGTTCAAACAGCAAGGTGACACAGACACATCTCAAACAGCAAGTGACACAGACACATCTCAAACAGCAGGTGACACAGACACATCTCAAACAGCAAGTGACACAGACACATCTCAAACAGCAAGGTGACACAGACACATCTCAGCAAAACTTTAATGACAAGTGACACACATTGTCTCAAACAGTGTTGACACAGACACATCTCAAAACAGCAAGTGACACAGACACATCTCAAACAGCAGGTGACACAGACCATCTCAAACAGCAGGTGACACAGACACATCTCAAACAGCAAGTGACACAGTTCTAGCAAAAAGCAATCTTAGAAGGTGACACAGACACATCTCAAACAGCAAGTGACACAGTGGTCTCAAACAGCATTGACACAGACACATCTCAAACAGCAAGTGACACAGACACGTCTCAAACAGCAAGTGACACAGACACGTCTCAAACAGCAGGTGACACAGACACATCTCAAACAGCAAGTGACACAGACACGTCTCAAACAGCAAGTGACACAGACACGTCTCAAACAGCAAGTGACACAGACACATCTCAAACAGCAAGGTGACACAGACACATCTCAAAAACAGCAAGTGACACAGACACATCAAACAGCAAGGTGAGACAGACAATTCAAACAGCAAGTGACACAGATTTTATCTCAAAACAGCAAGGTGACACAGACACATCTCAAACAGCAAGTGACACAGACACATCTCAAACAACAGGTGACACAGACACATTCAAACAGCAAGTGACACAGACACATTTCAAATAGCAGGTGACACAGACACATCTCAAACAGCAAGTGACACAGACACATTTCAAACAGCAAGTGACACAGACACATCTCAAACAGCAAGTGACACAGACACATCTCAAACAGCAAGTGACACAGACACATCTCAAACAGCAAGTGACACAGACACATCTCAAACAGCAAGTGACACAGACACGTCTCAAACAGCAGGTGACACAGACACATCTCAAACAGCAAGTGACACAGACACGTCTCAAACAGCAGGTGACACAGACACATCTCAAACAGCAAGTGACACAGACATTGTGAATTCAAACAGCAAGTGACACAGACACATCTCAAACAGCAAGTGACACAGACAATCTCAAACAGCAGGTGACACAGACACATTAGTTTTAATTTTTTTGTCACCATGGTGTCATTTAGTTCATTTGTTTACTTTACCACGTGAAATGATCTTTTAGACATTTGAATAATAGCAATTTTTGCCTGTCAGCTATGGTTATAAATATATATTATAATATAAGATATATAAATATATATATATATATTATATATTTGTATTTAGAAAAACAGTGTTTCATTTATTGATCGTTTGTAAATAGGACTGATCTTGTGCTCCAGACCTTCACCTTTTAAACATGTTTTGTTCTTTAGTGAGATCCTGAAGAAGTTGTATTTGTTCCGTAGCATATATTCTAGTTCAATTATATAACATCATATATATATATATATATATATATATATATATATATATATATATATATATATATAATATATTTATATATATATATATATATATATATATTATACTATTTTAGATAGATACGTTTGTAATTGTAATACCCATATGCCCTCTTAACTATCTCCAGACCTTCACATATATTTTATATATATATTTATATACAATGCCTGAGATCCTAAAGCAATATATATGAAGAAAATCTAACATATATATAGCAGGTTTTATATATATATATATATATATATATATATATATATATATATATATATATATATATATATATATATATATATATATATATATATATATATATATATATATATATATATATATATATATATATATATATATATATATATATATATATATATATATATATATATATATATATATATATATATAAATATATATATTGAAAGAATTTTGTTCAGCTTGTGATGCATGATTTGCGGTGTCCTTCTCCCATTAAGCAGCATTTTGGCACCAGGCCAATAAAAACCCAGGTGTTGGACGTCACGATACAGGGAGGAACCTTCATCAGCCGTGGCAGTTCTCTGCTGACAGAGACAAACTGAGAATAACAAGAACGTCACTGCTGTCAATTACTTTCGGTCTGGAAAAAAAAAAGATATTTGTTGCTGGGGCTATATATAATTATCAGCTCACTCCTGTGTTTGAAAATGGAGAAACAAAAATATTTCGTTTTGGTAATGTCCATGGGCGAACTTTGAATTTTGTTTTTGCATATATGTATTTTAAATCTGAGATAATATAAATGTATTACTGTATTCTCAAACAAAATTGCAGCAACTGTAAGAACTATGCCAATTATTATGTTTCAGTACTAATAATGATATAAATTTCATTTATGATTTGATGAAATTTAAGCCAAGCACTAGGGAACTTTCGGCCATTCAGCGCTTAAAACAGTGAAAAGAGGGAGTTGGAGTGGCTGGACAGCAAAACAGAGAAATCCAGAAAATAAAGGAAATGAATTACAAGGATCTAAAGGCGGAACTGGGATAAAACCCAACAATTTCAGTAGCAAGTAATAGTTAGAGAGGATGAACAGCAAGACTGAAGAAAAGAAGCAGGACTGGAGGTAAAGTAAAAGGTTATAAAGTAAATGGAGCTAGGGCAGAAGAGACACTACAAACACCCTTCAGTAATGCCTACAGTGCATCACGTGAGGTGCACTGAAGGTACTCCCCCCCACCCACATGGGAAATTATACAAATATCAATAATGACAATGAGAGTCGTACTTATAATAAACGACAATTACCAAACAGAAATAAATGCAAAATAATTACAAATGAAATTCAAACCAAACGAACTGGCACATGCAGCTTGTCGAATTACATACAGTTTTTATTCGCTCTGTCTCTTGAGTCGAAAATTTTTTATCTTATATTTTATAAACGTATTTACCTCATGGGGCAATGGAAAAGAAAAACATGTCGATACATTGTCTGTAAACATCCAGAGTTGTTGGATATCATCGACTGAAATAAAGAAAAAGAGTTTGGATTCCGTTCATGTGGTTAAGATTGTGACGCTTTATCCTGAAGAGTCAATTTGCCATCGTAAATTTTATTGAAAACTGGTGTGCCAGTACTGTATAAAATGACGGAAGAGTAAGAGAGGGTTGGGTTGAAATTCCCAGTCTTAGGAAGTTATATACCGTCCTGAAGCTCGAACCAAGGTGCTCATTCTGCATGCTAATGTTGGGGCCAGTGGTGAGAGGGGCTGGCCTCGTGCTAAACGACGGCAAGTCTCAATGTGGGGTTTATTATCCAGTGGACTATTACTGTTACAGACCGAAAATAATACATGGATGCACATTATATTTCATCATCATATAGCAATTACAACTAAATACGTGAAGGGCTGAAAATTTTGGGTGATGCAAATTCCAAATGATTTCGAAGATAAAAATTAAATAGTAAAATGAATATATGAAGAAAATGTAAAAAGTAAAATAAAAAGTGAAAATGAAATAGATAAGCCATTTTATTCCTTTTCAAAATGGGTATAAACAGCTCAGCTGCCGTGTCAAATGCATCTGGGAGTCAGTAAATAAACAGAAATTTAAGTAAATAGTTTTACAGACCACGGAGCCATTTGATTAACAGCTTTTCCAGAGAGCCAGGGCTGGTGTGGAGGATTAGATCAATTTTACGTGGCTAAGAATGATTGGTTATTAACGGGACTGCTGCATCTGTGGAGTCCGAACCACATTCAGTCGAGAAATGTCACAGAAATAAAAGAGTGTGAAGCCAAGGTTGGGAGAAAAAGGGACTGACAAGGTTTCCTTCCCCTTATCCCATACATATCAGATGTTTATCTCATACATATCGCAAGCAGGTTGGAAACAAGTCAACAACTGTAAGTTTAGAAAGAATCTTTGGCAAATTTAGGATAATCGTATCAAGCACTAGCCTGGACTTCTTCCAAAAAGTCGGTGACTTTCATTTAACTTGTTTGTGATATGTATGTGATAAGTTTCCGACGTGTGTTACATGTTCATGACATGTTTTATCTACTAGGCTCAGAACTATAACGAATACTACACTTTCTCCATAATACAGTATGGATTTCAGCATTTGTAAAAGATTTTAATCATAAAAATAAAAGGGGTTAGTGAAGTGTTGACAATAGCGGTTACAAATATCTGCAGTATAAATGAGTAAAAAAAATGATGGTAATTTCAGGGACCAAACCAGGTTCTCCCCTTTCTTAATTTTATCCCAGTTTTTTATTTCATCTTTGGTACTCTAGCGCATCGTGCAAACGTAAATTAAAGTTGCAAAGTATTTATCAATCATTCTGTAACTAAAGAGTGGAGGCCACAAATACCCTGCTTTTGCTTCCATGGCAAGTCTAGCATTCGCATGTTCTTCTTCAACATACGTTAATGACAGTATGTTTCTTATTTTCATCCAAAGACAGGTGAATCCTTTCTGCGGCTTTACGTAAAGTCAGAACCCTGTTGTCACAGGGTCTAGTACCACAAAATTGAATTACAAGGAGCTGTCGAAGGAGAGGTGGGTTGGGTACCAGAACCTATGTTGTGGAGAATATGGTATTGGCTAACGTTTATGGAACCAATACGGGAATGTTGTCTCACCCTCCCCTCCCCACTCTCTCTCTCTCTCTCTCTCTCTCTCTCTCTCTCTCTCTCTCTCTCTCTCTCTCTCTGATCTGTCTTCTTTTTCAAACACGTGAATGGTTTTAGTTCATTGTAGGTAAGAGACAGTGATAATGAGAAGTACAGAGATACTTGAGTTATAATGGGTTTATAACAAAGGCCTTTGAAGAAGCTCTCCTTACCAGTCCCTCTCTCTCTCTCTCTCTCTCTCTCTCTCTCTCTCTCTCTCTCTCTCTCTCTCTCTCTCTCTCTCTCTCATTACCCGATATCCTCCTTTGACAAACCCGATGTTGAGATTAATTCGTCCACTTTTCTCTCCTAAATCATTTTTCATTTTCCCGCTTTGTTTGGCTCCTGGTTGCTAATTGCTTGATCTCAGCAGTTTGGGCCGCGAACAAGTCCGCGGGCTCCGTCAGTTGTCAGTTCGTATTGGTAGGTGTTTACTTCTGCTGTTCAACTACACTGACTTTTCATTCAACTTCAAGAGAATGAATTTGCATAATATTCCTTTCAGTATCACAGCTATATCTGTGAATGAAGATTGGAACACATCGTGATCTGTCAGCCAGGTTCAATAAGGGCGTCCTGACAAAAATGTTTACAAATTAAGGTTGACTAATCTTCTTTACAAAATTAAAGGCCCTTTTCATAATAAGGTGCGCTTGTTAACTACTTGAAAAAAAGTATGGAGAGTTCTATTCCTGACATAAACTGAACTAATTAATTCGTATTTATGTTATTTTCTTGTTTTCTGGTGAAATAACAACATCCAAAACGAATACAGATTCGTTTCGGCTCACCTACGTTTTCTTTACGGTGTGTTAACCTCTTAAAAACCTGAAGTTCCTAAATAAGTAAGGTTTCAAGGCATAGGTTTCCCCCTCAGATGAGAGCAGGGATCCTGGAAGATCTGTCAGAACACAATGGACTGTTTTTAAATATGGTAAATTCTTATGTAAGAACAAGTTTCATTTTAAATCAAAATGCATTATTTTCGGTGACATCGATATTTGAACATATCTATCAAGTTCCATGTTAATTTTCATTATGGATGCAACGTTGCACTGAAATTTAATGGATTCAATATTGATAGTAAATATTGGAATGAAATGAGATTTTAGGTACCGTTGGGTATCAGGTTGCCTTATGGTTATCCTACAAGTGTGTAGTTCCGTTAAGTTGCTTTTCATGATGGAAAGTGGTATACGGATAATTATTGCTGAGTGGGACATCTCTGGGGGTACAGCACTCCCGGCCAAATGTTTTGGTCTCTTTGGGTTGAAAATCTTTATGAAAAACTGAGTTTCTTGGGCGATCTAGTAACACCTCAGCTTGCATTATTGAATTAGCTAGCACAAAGGACAATGACTTGTAAGTAATATAAGGATATTATTCATTATTCTACTGTGAACATTCGACAGTACTGATAAGGAAATCATTTTATCGAAACACACACACAAACCCGTCACAAAAGCCGAATGGAGGAGGTCTAGGGAAGAAGTAACATGGGCTCTAATCTAAGCAGTGGGATAGACCCACCTCATTTATGACGGGGAATTTTTGACAAGACTTGAGGGCTGTAGCTCTTTATAACCTAAGGTAAAATGCCAGTGAAATAAAAGTGCTAAAGTATAAATAAAAGTGCTAAAGTATACGTGAAATTTGTGTTGAATTGAAAGATTCACTTTTAAATTTTAGAGAGAGAGAGAGAGAGAGAGAGAGAGCCCTTTAGTTTTAATGAGAGAGAAGAAAGAGAGACGAGAGTTTCATATCTCCCTCTGGTAAATACTCAACCCTCACAGCGACCCACAATAGTCCACTAGCAACTAAATAAATAATTCATTGCTTAGTTCAGCAGAGGCATATTGATTTTAGAGTATGATCCCCGACCTTTATACTTTCCTCGTCTAGTTGCGGAATCGAACTCTGGTTATTCAGTTTGTGAACTGAATGCTCTGGCACTGCGCTACTAGACCAGAGAGAGAGAGAGAGAGAGAGAGAGAGAGAGAGAGATGCACATACCAGGAAATATTCTTACACAACGTAATTTTATGTGATGGTTTGTACTATAAAGTAGTCTAATAATAATTTTTATTTATATACATAAAAAAATTACGTCGATAATGATGCCGATGGCCTGCTGCCATTCCCCGCCCTCCACCCACCCCCACCTCACTCCAAAACTGTAAGATGATTGCTTAAAGGTGATAATTACTTCTTGCTGCCGCAGTCACTTAAAGAAGAAAACGACAAAAGTCAGATTCTATTGTGGTGGAGAAAACCTAAACAAAAACGAATGCAATTTACGCAGGCGCTTCCTCCTTCCTTTCTCCTTTTACGTTCTCCCTGTCCCTTCCCCCAAATACTTTTATATGAGTCGCATCGCGAAAGTAAATGTTTCCGAAAAGGTATTGCCTGGGCGTGTCGTTGTGAGAAGGCGACAGGTTGACAACATTACTCGGCTGCTGCGTCTTCTGAGTGGCCCCAAGTAAATGATACCTTGATAACATTACGCAGTTGCCATGTTGCGCCCGGAAAGACAATTCGGGGCAATACGCGACCTTAGGTGGGCAGTGTTTCAGGATGGATTCTAATCATGGCTAATGACATTTGCGAGATTCCTGGATAGGCTGGAATCATGACTAATGACTTTGGCGAGATTCCAGAATAGATTGCAATCATGACCAATGACTTTATAAATTCCAGGACAGACTCTAATCATAGCTAATGGCATTTGCGCGATTCCAGGAGAGGCTGGAATCAGGACTAATGACTTTAGCAAGATTCCTGGATAGACTGGAATCATGAGCAAAAATTTTAGCAAGATTCCAAAATAGACCGGAATCATGATTAATGACCTTATCGAGATTTCTGGATAGACTGGAATCATGCGTAAAGACTTTGGCAAGATTCCAGTATAGACTGGAATCATGATTAATGACCTTAGCGAGATTCCAGGGTATACTGAAATCATGACTAATGGCTTTAGTGAGATTTCTATAACACTTGAGGTATCCATGTATCAGTCCATGGATGATTTAAAACTGTTTACAGTTCCTGCTCCACTAGAATTAGCCAGAAAGACAAGAGCGATAAAAAGTCATTCTGTAAAATAAAATAAAAAGGTACTGACGCATACCCACAGAGGAACAGAAGGCACTTGTGAACAAATAAACTAGAGCTTGTGCAAATGTTAAACACATGTAGCGAGTGTAAATGAAATAAATATTTGCTTTGTAAATATATGTCTGAAAATTTAAGTAGAAATTTACTGGTTTTAAAACTGACGCTCAACGTTCCCTAACTGCCGGAAAATTTTCTTCCATTCGAGATAGTTGACTGACGAGCAAGATAACTGCAGGTTGCAATACTTAGGGCAAATGTTGCGGCTATAGACGCCATGATAATGCGCGTTTAACTCCTGATCACTTATACTGTGTTTGTGTGTAGACATCTGTATACAACACATATAGCCTACATATATGTATATATATAAATATAATATATATATATTTATATATATATATATATACTGGAATATATATATATATATATATATATATATATATATAAACAAAAAGTAGCTGTAAGAAAAAAAGGCAAAAATAAACAACAGCAGGCAGAAAAAAAACAAACATAGTTCCGTCCTCCATCAGGGCACCAAGACAGCCCTCAGCTGTGCAACAGGGACAAAACCCACCAACCAGAAAACCCCGATGGAGACGTCAGGACAGCCTCACGCTGTCATCAAAGATGAGCAGCTCGTGGTTACACGACTACTCATGGTCACACTCCACCTCTACGTCGTGCTCCACTTTAGGCGTGCTCCAATTTGCTGCTCAAAAACTCGACCAACGTCGACTCCAAAAACTGCCTGCTGCTGCTGCCATTGCCGCTACTTTCTCTCGCTGCCCTACCAGACCCGACTGAAGCAAGAAATACGGCAACCAACGAAAACATCAAAACATAAAAAAACTTGGCAGCAATTCATAACGTAAAAACATCAAAACATAAAAAAACTGTGACATATATATATATATATATATATATATATATATATGGATATATATATATATAAACCATATATATATATATATATATATATATCATATATATACGTGACATATATATACTTGTTTACACACACAAATAGTATAAACATGTACATATATATATATATATATATATATATATATATATATATATATATATATATATATATATATATATATATATATATATATATATATATATATATATATGTATATATATATATATATATATATATATATATATATATATATATATATATATATATATATATATATATATATATATATATATATATATATATATATATATATATATATATATATATATATATATATATATATATATATATATATATATGTATATATATATGTATATAGATATAGAAAGAAAGATAGATATGTATGTATGTATGTATGTATGTATATATGTATGTATAAAAGGTTTATTTACTTACAATTATACATACATGCAAATGTTAGTTGAAAAAGAGATGAAGAATTATTAAAATCATCACCATCTGCTGGAAGTCACTTTATCCCAATGGAATCCCAAAATTCTTCAAGACTTGAGCAGTTCAGTGAGAAACGAAAATGTCTCCAGAATCCAGACAAGTCACTTGTGTCCGATTCCAAAACTTGGGATAAATCAGAGACAGTTTATCGATATGAAGCGGACTCTGCTTGTTTCCGAAGACAGATGATGAATTTCCAGAGAACGAGGAAACCAGGTCAACGCAGACGTAGTAGACACGAGAAGGAAGAGCTTCGAGCCGGAAATCTCCTCTTGCCATTGGACACCTCGACGTGGGGAAGCAGTGATACCTATTTCACATATTCCTCAGTGGCAACCTCTGGCGTGGCCTAAAATCCCGTAAGTGCAATGCCTACCACACATGCGAAATTGGTTTTCCCACCTTCTGAGGGCTGTAGTGTGGCAGGAACTTAGACATCGAGGAACACCTTCAGCAACGGGGTGTTTCCTACAGTCAGCAGCGAAATAAATGGTTTCGGGACTCTGCAAAGAAATCATCTGTTTCCGGTAAAAGCAGAGACGCCATAGTCTCTTGGCTAGCTAACAGAGCAGAGAATGGGAAAGCCCATTCCTGGTAAAACTAAACCCCATTTCAGTGACGCTTTGTTGGCGAAGATGCCCCAGGGTGATCAATTTGATCGCCAATGGCGAAAAATATATGCATAAATATAAATATATATATATATTTATATATACATATATATATTATATATATATATATATACATATATATATATATATATATATATAATAGTAATTGCTCAGAAGATGACCTTTGAAAAGTTGGGTCAGCTATTTGGCAAGGGTCCATTTTGACTATACACAGATAGGACAAGATTTGTGGACAATGCTGATATACCACAGGAAGTCGCAGACCGCCTTAGTGACAGGACACGGGCACAGAAAATGCTGTTTCAGCTCAAACGTTCTATCAGGTGAACCGGTTACAAAATCCGGTTTTGAAGAATTTCTTCTGCAGTAATGTACGTGTGTGTATGTGTATCTCATGACGCCTTGAAATACAGAGGGCGTGTCTTTGTCGAACATTGAACTTGATGATGTCATGAGAGTATATTCATTTGTGCATTGCATAATGAATATAATGGGAGGGATCGTTGAATGATTGGGCATTGCGATCCGTTATTTGTGTAATTGAGCATGTGAAGTGTGTAATTTCACATGGAGACTGTCCCTGAGGATTTTGGGAAGTGAGTAGAACTCATAAACATTTTAGACTTTACTTTCAGAACTATGAACACAAACGTTACCCCTGTGGCAGTGAAAATTTGTGTTTCTGCAATGTTTACATTTTCTGGTTTTTAATGTGACGTTTGTTCTTTCACAGGTATTCCATTCCTCTCTCCTTCCTTCACGTTCCTCTTCAAGGAAGGGAGTGGTATGACATTTTGAGATGACCTGATTTTATTAATTGACCTGTTTATGATTTGACAGATGAGTTATTTTCTGTATTCCCTTAAGTAATTGGGTGTTTATGATTTTAGACCTTGTTTCCTTGGAAGAACTTTTGAAGTTATGATGAATCATTGGATATCATTCTTCGTAATTTTTAAGAAGATATTTTCGTTGTTTTCTTTGTCAATAAAGGTTTAGTTTTGTACTTAGTATCTCATTCCAGTAGTCCTTAGAATTTAGTTAGGGAAAGGTATAACTTATGATGTTGGCTCACGCTACATACTAACACTCAAAATCTCGGGAAAAGCGAGATACCAAGCTCTGTTCATAAAACAGAGACTTAAATAAAGTATAGGCTTCAAAATTGGCCTTTACAGATTTTTGGTGGCAGCGTATAAGGTAGTTAGGGCAGTTAGAAGGTGTTAGATAGTTAGATAATTGATTAATTAGGCACGTATATACTTCCGAAGAGACATAATTTAGTGTTGGCATCTCAGGATAGGATTTTGTGGGAGTCAGCAGCGTCAGATGTTGCTGGGGGCGAGCGTCTCTCGCAAGTTAGTCTTGAAGAGTGCTTTGGGTAGGGTATAAAACAGTGATATATCGATGGGTATATTGAGCAGTAATTGCGGTATTATGACCGCTAGTGTGTGTTAAAACACGTGAAGACGTGCAAGTATTTTTTGTCCATCTCTCTCTCTTCGCTTGATTGAGATTCGCGCACATCTAATGTGAGTGTTGTGATTTTTCTTTTTAGTTGTTACGTTAATGTGAAATTGTCCTTTTCGTTGTGATAGGGACAACTGTGTGTTTTTTTTTTTTTTTTTTTTTTTGTCGGTGTGTTGTAACTAATGTTTCGGTTGCAACGATTGTGTTACGTCATCCCCACGGTGACGTAGTAATTGCGTCACGAGTTTGGGCGGAGCGTCGTGCTTGTTTTGCCACGCCTATGAAGCGCTGAATGTGTTATATGTATATTGCATCTTTTTTTTCTTTTTTTTATAGCAATCTGCTGTACTCATCGGCGTGTATTATTTAAGGGTGATATTTTGTTGTTGTATTGTTTCTGGGAACTTTGATAATTGAGTAGTATTCTGTTTGATATTTATGAGTTGCGGGGTGCAAAATGTTTTCGCGCAGGTGTGTATGCACTTCTTGGTTTTTGTAATCACACACGTACGTGCGTGTGGGTGGAATGTGTATGTATGTATGTATGTATGCAGAGCACTTGCTTTTGCTTGAATGACATTTTCTATTTGGACAAAGGAAGTGTGCACCCAGCAGTTTTTGCCTTTGGAGACAGAGCGAGCCTCGAGATATGGTGTTAAGCATTTTTTCTGTAGGCGTCATCAGGCCTTCGATGAGGATTGAGGGGGTAGTAAGGAGGGGGTGTTGCTGCTTGTAGAGGGTGGGAGACGATCTCTCTCTCTCTCTCTCTCTCTCTCTCTCTCTCTCTCTCTCTCTCTCTCTGTGTGTGTGTGTGTGTGCCTGAGAGGCGCTTTCCCGTGTGTGTTTTTTTTATGGCCTTTTATAGCTTGGCCTTGGAAGAAGTGAACTTGACCCCTTTTTGACTGACTAAAGAGTAATCAGCTGTGTACGTAAGCAGCACTTGTTTTTTTTTCTCTTTTTTCTTTCCATTTGATTTGGGGATTTAACTGTAAGGGTTCGCTAATTGTGAATTTAATCTTTGGAATGTAGTTTGATGATGGGTTTAATTCACTGGGAATTTATTTAAGGGATTACTTAATAGTAAATGAAGTCTTTGGATTTACGTAATTTTGAATTTAATTAAGGGTTTAATTAATTGATTTTTGTATTTTATGGTGGGTTTTGTAAACTCGTGTTCGCTTCGGGAAATTTGAATTTGATTGTAATTTTAATTAAGCTGGGATTTAATGATGGCTCCGGGTTAAGTACCTTTCTTTTGAGTTTCGGGGATTAATTGTAGAGTAAAGGGATTTAACTTTGTAATTTTTGTGTTGTACGGGAATTTCTGTTAAGGGAAATTGTTTTGCCTGCGGTTTGTTTTGTTTTGACAAAGGGCATACTTTTACGGGACCTTGGGAATTTTTGCATTTGTGAATTTAAGTACAAATATGAGGAGAGGTAGTAGTGATCAGAAACTCCTTAGAGCAGCCTGTGGTTGTGTAGGACGCGAAAATCCAGTCCGCGGTCATAAGAATTTGTTCGCAAGTCATAATAGCCCAAGACTGATGGGTGGCTTGAGTTCTTGGATCCCACGGGGTCGTTGCTTTAACTGTAATTTGCAGGGTCACATTAAGAGATTTTGCCGTGTTAGGTATTGTGGCAGTCGTAATAGTAACGATCGTCCTTGGTGGTCTTGCCCGTCTCGGAGACAGTGTAACAGACCCGCATTCCAGAATTTTGGTAGCCCAGATAAGGAAGTACCTCACGTGAATTGTTCAAGGGAATCTAGTAATCGGCAGACATTGTCGAAAGACCGGTCATGTGTACAGGAAAACTGGATGGGTGTCTCTTGGGATATTGGACTTTTAGGAGAACCCGCAGGGTCGAAGCCTGTTGTAATTGGGGATGTACAGGGAGTAAATGTAAGGGTCTTCCTTGATACAGGTGCGTCCATTAACCTGATGAACGAAGAATTGTTCAGATCAATGTTTCCCGATCGATCTTTGAGACCTGCGCAAGAAGCTGTATGCGACGTTCAGGCAAATAAATTAAGAATTTTGGGTTGTTTGGACATAGATTTGTCCATTGGGAGTAGATCTTTGATGGAACCATTCCTGTTTATAAGGGGATGTGCTTTGGGAAATGCATTGTTGCTGGGACATCCGGCATGTCGGAGACGAAAGATATCGGTTCATACAGGAGCTTCCGGTATAACTGTGGGATGCCTGGTGTGTTTGTACCGTATGAGGGGGCAGATGTGGGTGTAGTAAGTGAGAACGTCTCGCGAGTACATGAAGGTCCGGGGCTGAATGATGAACATGTGTCGGGAGATGAGAAGTGCTATAAGGGAGTTTTGACTGATAGTGTGGTACTTGGTCCGGGTATGGTTGCGATGGTGAAAGTGCGAGTGAAAGGGGTGCGTAAGTCCAGTCAGATGCGCGTAGATGAGGGTAGCGAGAAGTTGAAAGGAGTTTTGTGTACGAGTTCTGTAAATGATGTAACGAGTTCAGGGATAACTTGGGGGGAGTTGCTAAACTGTAACGATACAGTTCGTAATTATCAAAAGGGTACTTATGCAATCGACTTCGTTGACTGGGTCGATGAAGATAATTCAGTGAACATTGTCGGGGATTTTTGTTCTTTCTCAGAAGCAGATTTACAAGCTAGAAGAGAGTGTTTAGAGACCAGTTAGCAAATGCTGATTACAAGGAATATGCTGAGGGTGTAGAAGATGTTTTAGCCGAGTTTGCGGACATAGTCGCACTACAAGGAGACAAGTTAGGAGTAACGAATGTGTTAGAACACAAGATTCAGTTGGAGGACAAGACTAAGCATATTTTTGTTCCTTCATATAGGATTCCTTTTAAGATTAGAGAACAGGTAGAACAAGAAGTAAATAGGTGGGAAGATGAAGGCATTGTTAGGCCTAGTTCATCTCCCTTTAATTTTCCATTATTTTTCAGTCCCCATGACATGAAATTTTTTCACTGGTGGCACCGTATGAGAGACTTTACTTAATATCAATGAATTAATGATAATAGCTTTTTGGAACAGCGACAATTTCCTTTGGCTTAAAATATTGACTGAAGTTTCAATTTTCTTTGTAACTGCACACCAATTTTCTTCACGTGTAGGCTATTCACATAATCATTATAATAATCTATTCCTAAAATTTTTGTACAATCAACAGACTTTATCCAATCTAACGGCCATGTTTTCCCGTTTTTCCATTTACCAGTGCCCATTATACTAGCTTTATCTTTATTTAGTTTGCACCATTCGCTTGTTCAAATCTCTGAATTTCTTTATAGCAGTCACATATTGATTCATCAGATGACAATAATGCTGATGAATCATCCGCATAACCTTGAATAGTGATATTTATTTTATTAGGAAGACTAGGTCCTACTATCATATTATTGGATTTAATAACTTTATACAAAGGTTCCTGGAAAATAACATACGACAACACTGATAGAGGGCATCCCTGCCTTATAGATCTTTTTACGAGAAATGAAGAACTAGGAAATCCATTTACGTGAACACAGCTTTTACAGTCTTTATACAACATTTTTATCATAACAGTAAATTCATCAGGAAATCCCAATTTTTTTTATAACTTTAAAAATAAATTCTACATTGACCCTATCAAAGGCCTTGACCTAATCAATATTAACAACAGCTAATTCCTGGTCATTTTCATTAACATAGAACAAAATATCTCTTATTGTGTTATTACAACTGATAATGGATTTTCTTTAACTCCACAATACTGTTCTTTAGAAATTATTTTCTGCATAACACATTTTAATCTGTTTGTTAAGACTTTGGCAAAAATCTTAAAATCTGAGTTCAAAAGCGAAATCTTCTCCAATTTTCTATAAGTCCTAAGTCTCCTGATTTTGCAATTAGTTTTATTATACCAAATAATTGGCTGTCACACAATTTTTTGGCAGTACATATGTATCTTATCATTTCCACAAAGTCTAGCTTGGTCATTTTCCACACCTTATAAAACTCTATTGGGAGTCAGTCCATCAGAACCAGATTTATTGTTACTACTCATGCTCTTAATTAATGGCATCCCAAACTTCATTCCCCGGATATCACAAGTAAGCAGTTCTTTATCTTCCTCATTTAAAACCAACCCACATTTTTCTAGAAAATATTCTTGGTAATTTTCATCAACATCTACGGCGCTGAAAATATTTTCAAAGTGTTTTTTTACATAGTGAGAAATTCCTTCCGTATTGTCTATCACTGATAAATCTTTTCGTTTCATACTTTCAATTAATGATGTGTTTCTTTTCTTTTCCTTTCCAAGCAAACACACAGATATTTTTTCTCCTTTGGTTATGTCATCCAATTTCACTCTCATCTTCACGCCTTCTAAAATCTCATTTTGAATATCACATATTCTGTTTTTCAAAAGCCTTATTTTGTCATAATCTACCTCTGTCTTATAACTAATCTCATAAATATTACGTAACCTAGTCTGAAACAGATTTAACAAACCATATTTTTCTCGTGACAAATTTTTTTACAGATTAATAAAAAATAGTTTACATTGAAGTTTCACCCATTCCCACCAGCCAAGGATACTGGTATGCTTATTTTTCTGAGATCTAATATTTTGCCAGAATTGAGTGAAGCTACCTTCCATTTCCTCTGAAATCAAAATTTTTGTATTAAGCTTCCAAAATTCTTCACCTCTTTTGTACAAATTAAGTTTAAATCTCAAGATCACCAAACTGTGGTCTGAAAAACTGATGGGAAGGGTTTCTGCAAAACTAATGTGATTAAATATTTTTTTAGTATAAATCCTGTCTATTCTTGAACCATAATTTTCACGGACATAAATGTATTCAGGCATCTTAACTACATTACTCAATGCTTTTGACATTAGATTACTATTAGCATTACTAAAATCTCTGAGACAAGTAATACAATTGAAGTCCCCCCCCCACCATGATAATGTTTTCACAATTATGTCGTAAGTAGAAGAGAATCTTATTATTGAAAAGGTCCTCCCTTTCACTCGCTTTATTGTGCCTGATGGTGCATAGATATTTAAGATAGGAATAACACAGTTACTATAAGATATTCTAGTTCCAATTATTCTTCCCTCATTATCCATTTCTTTAGTTAATAACTTAATATTACTTTTCCTATCAATACATGTAAGTGTTCCACCTTTGATATTATCTGTTGCGTTTAATACAATTTCAGAGTATCTATCCAGATACTGCAAAGAGGAAATATCTTTAACATTATGTTCTGGGATCAGTAAAATATCAATTTTATAATACAACATTAAATTAACTACCTTCATTTGTTTATTCATATCGTTTAACCCATTAATATTTAAAGTAGTGACACAAAGTGTCATTATTACAAATATATATTTAAAAATGAACTTATCACATTTTCTTTTTCTTAACTGCATCAGTTTTTCTACCATTTTTCAAATCTTTCCGTTTTTCATGCTGCACTATTTCTTTTGTAAAAGTCATTTTACCAACACTTTCCAAATTCAAGTTCCATTTATGAGGGCCACTATTCTTTGATGCCTTTATTCCTTTATCTACGCCATCTTCCTTCTTCTTTGGAGAGGAAAAGCAGCGTTCTTCACACGAAGATGCGTCATTTACCTCCATATTTTCTTCGTCATCTTCATTTTCCCTGTAAACCGATGCAACCGTGGTTATAACCACAACATCCATGCCGTTATCGTCTCCACTATCGTTGGCATTGTCTTCTGTATTCCAATTATCAGGTATACTGTAGATTCCAAAGTAAAGGGAATCCAAATCTCATCGTCAGTACCGTTGTTATCAGGTGGTCCTCTGAATTTTACCGGAGAAGTCCCTATAGGAGCCGAGACAATTTCATCCATGTTTCCCGACAGATCTTTAGGCGCACTTTCGACTCGACAACTTGTTGTACTTGTTCTTCAAATACCGAGAAAGAACCCAAGTCGATTTCGTTCATGGTCTCATCGTTTATAGTTTGCTTCTCTAATGAATCATTCTCTTCTGATGTAGGCTACTATTAGCTTCAGCATTTGTTACGCATTCTTCTTCTACTGTTCTACCTACAGTAGGTCTTCCTGACTTTTCAAATGCCAGTTTTCATCGTCTTGAGCACTTTCTACAGTATTTCCGTTTTCATGTCCGGCATTTCGTTTCCTTGAACAATTTCTGCTTTCTCCTTTTCTACATTAACAATTTCTGCTTTCTTCTTTTCTACATCTCATAGGTTGTCTGCATGGGCATCCTGATTCAGTTCTTCATTATTTTGAGAACAATGAGTTTCTACAACCTGATTAGGCTATTCATTGATGGGAAATCCGACAGGTTCAAAATATTCAACCTTGGTTCATTATCCAAGTTGCATTCTGTTGCCATATGTGTTTTCTTTACACTTGTTATGCTGTCCATTTAAGTTGACATTATGGCCACAAATTTTAATGGAAGATGGAATATTTCTCTTAAGTTCCATTTTTGCTGTGCGTACACCGTTCAGCATACCAGATGCTTTTCCATACGAGTAAGTATTGTTTCTAATTAAGTGAACTTTTCCATATTGACTTAACACTTGTCTAAGCTTAGAATCCTCCATATCAAATGGGGCGTATCTTACAGATACGTAAGTAAAAACATTACTTAAGTTTACCACATTAACATTATCATTATTACTAATATTAACGATCTGATCTTCGTATTTATTAATGAAGGTCTCAAGGAAGAATGGTCCCTAAACTTGCTAATTACTCTATTGCGTGCCATCAGTTGAAATCTAATTAATTAATTTTTTTTATATATATTGAGAATATCAAATATCACTTTACATGCTAATTCATATGATGGGCAGCACGAAAACATCAACCCAGAGGAGTCCTTTCTCCTGACTGGCATTTTCGAGTAATACGTCATCTTCTTATAGCTTAGAAGTTGGCCACCTGAAGTTTATGACTAAAGCTCCCAATAGATGGCAGCACCGTCGCCGAAGCCACGCGCAGGTTTCCAACGTCCCCCCCTCCCCCCGTAGGTTACGCTAGGGAGGGGGATGGTGTTTAAGAAAAGCTACTCTATTTTCCAAGCTTAAACACACTTATGACTTAAGATTGTCCACTGTTATCTATCTGTTCACTGTTACCCACGCATCTTTACTAACCTTTCACGTCAGTCCCACATAGAAGCTCAGTCTTTAACACAAGAAATTCGTGAAAATTAGCGGATACGACAGCCGGTTATTTAACTTGCGGCCAGTGTTGCCAGATCTCTTCTTTGCAATTAGATGAAAATACGGACGTTTCTAACTGTGTTGATTTACTTGCATTCGTAAGGTATGAATTTGATGGCACAATTAGTGAAGATTTTCTCTTTTGCCAGTCATTGCCGACTCATACCACAGGTGAGAGTATTTTAATTGCTTGAATGATTTCATAATTATTAATGAAATTGGATGGTCAAAGTGTGTGGGGATCCGTACTGAATGATGGGGCTCCTGCGATGTCGGGAAAGTACAAAGGACTCAAGGCAAAGATCCAAGCTATGATACCAAATGTCAAATGGACTCATTGCTGCTGCATACATAGAGTCACTGGCAGCAAAAAAGATGCCAGAAAAATTGAAGACAACTCTTGATGAAGCAGTGTAAGTAGTTAACTTCATAAAAGCTCATCCCTTAAATTCCTGTATTTTTAGAGTTCTTTGTGATGAGATGGGCAGCGCCCATGAACAACTGCTCTTGCATTCTCAAGTGTGCTGGCTGTCTCGAGGTAAAGTACTTACCCGCATATTTGAATTACGTGATGAAATAAGACTAATTCTTCAGGATGAATCATTTCATGGGATAGAGTGGTTTGATGACTTTTCCTGGCAAGCTACTGTGGCATATGTCGGGTGTATTTACGTATTTGAATGACCGAAATTTGAGCCTTCAGGGGAAATCCGTAACTATTTTTAAAGTTGTAGATAAAGTGGAAGCCATGATCGTGAAATTAGAACTGTGGTCTGAACGCCTGCAGAGTGGTGTGTCTGAATCCTTTCCAACACTTCGTGACTTGCTTGAAAATTCTGAGGATTCTTCCCTGAAGAAATAAGTAGCCTTTTCATTCAGCAGTTGCAAGGTTTAAAGACAGTTTCAGGGATTATTTTCCTCCTTATGATGCCAATAACAATTGGATTAGGGATCCATTTCATGTAAAAGTAAAAGGTTTGAAAGAATCAACAGCAAAAGAAGAAAATAGTCCAGTTGAACTTTCATGTGACACTTCCCTAAGGTCAAGTTTTAGTCGTTACGACTTAGCAGACTTTCGGTTAAGTGTGAAAAATGAGTACCCAGAACTGGCTACTAAAGCCCTGAGATATTTAATGCCATTTCCAACTACATATTTATGTGAGCAGACCTTCTCTCAGTTAGTGTATATAAAATCCAAATAAAGAAATAGGCTAAATGTAGAACCTAATTTGCGCCTAAAGCTATCTGTCATTAAACCTAAAATCGAAAATTTGGTAGTAGCCAAGCAGCATCAGCCATCTCATTAAAGGAGTCAATGAGAAATATTTTTTTTCCTGTTCTGTATTTCTTTTATTTCCATTTATTGGTTTTCTTATTTTTTATAATTGTTCAGTTACATACATCTTTCTTTTGATAAATTCAATAACACGGTTTCGTTTTTAGTTTAATAAAGTCATCATGTCAACCTGACAGACCTTTCAATATCCTGGGGGGCCGTGGGAAAACACATTTAGATAAAAATGGGTCCTCGGTAGTGAAAAGGTTGAGAACCACTGTCTTAGAGGTATACCAGGTTTGTGTACGTTTGGGAAACCGTACATCACGCCCTGGTTTGACCCTGTGGCATATAAGGGTCATCATAAGGGGGTGAGTTGTAGAACTGGGTATAAAGACAAAGTCTTTGGACTCAGCCATAAAGGACCACTGCCTTGAGGTCTGCAACATTAATGTAAATGTTGAAGATTTTAATATCATATTTAGAGGAATGGTTGAAAACGATGTTAGATTAGCAGAATCTCTGCATATAAGAAAATTAAAACTAATTTTTATATATATATATATATATATATATATATATATATATATATATATATATATATATATATATATATATATATATATAAAGTGGGCTTTTCTAGTCCTGAGCACCTGCCCATTGATTTATCTCTGGTCGTTACTGCAAAATAACCACTTCATAACATTTGCTTTGGAATATACCACTGATACTATACGTAAACCACACAAAATACTGATGAGCAGAATGATTTTCCTACCTCGTCTATCCCATTATTGTACTTTCAGCTGGCTTCCCTGTTCCCATGAACACTATGTCTTACCAGTTTCTTGGAGCTACCCCTGAACACTGGTGCCACCTGGAACCCTTAACTGATGCTAACTGGACAATTGAGCAAATCATATCCTTAGCCATTCCTAAAAGGTTCGTCAAGGTCCTGGCTCTTAACTGTTTCAGATACCACTCCCCGTTTTCTCTTCAGATTTTGATACTTCGCCGACCAATATTTTCTTTTTCAAAACTGACAAGGTATTGTTATCTACAGCCATTTTTTCACCCATGATATTTCAACTCTTTCTAGAGGACTGAAATCTTTTTACCTTCGAAGATATTAATCCTTTGAGGTAAAAATCCTATTACCTTTCAGGTTATTTTTTAATTGGATTCCGGCTATATGTCTTATGAGGTCAGCTAAGCTTCCATCAAGCATTTCACTATTTTTCAGGTTAATATGGCCTCCAAAGAACCATATGAATATGCGCAAACAAGCTTGATCATAATTCTTTCAATGCAGTGTGTCCATTTTGCTGGAGTTTCTCATCAATTGACTTACGTTTATATTATCGAAATAGTTCCGGCAAAGTTATTGCCGTTTCACTCGAATGAAATACGTTTGAAGAATTAAAACAGACAAAATTTTTATAGTACACAGCATCGGTATGTCATCTCTTGTCGAGTAATATCAACGATAGGATAAGTAATTCTTTCACTTAAATCCCGTTTCGCAAAGTTGAAAGCATATTTCATCTTTTAATTGAAAATACGCGAATCTCGGTATTGCAGCAGGAATTATAAGAAAAGCTGAATCACGAGTTGATATCCTAAAATAAGTACCATTTACAGAAGTTGCTACATGAAAACTAATTAACATTCAAACACTCTTACTTTGTCCATTCGCTGTGCACTTTTCAGACTCCTTAATCACTTTCTGTATTATGTTGTCATGTATATTTCAGAATTTGTCGTTTCAGAATAATTTACACTTCGAATTTTCACTGTTATTGGTTACGAACAATTTTAAGAAGGAAATGAAAACGAAGAAGCATGCATAATATGAAATTTTCAGGTGACATCGTGTTTCAAACTCTAACCATGGTTGCTATTAAGCCATTAAATATGATGCTAAACTGGGAAGTCATTCCTTGTTGTTAATAGAGTCATTCATTGTTCTACGCAGGTACAGCTTGAAATAAGACTAATCCCAAGTAACCTCTGTTGGTGGAATTATCGCAAGGAACGCTTTGAGTTTTGGATCAATAGTTATTTGAAGTACTCGCTTTCAAAACAGCATATAAATCGTTATTTATCAGTCAATTACTCACCTTTAGATCTTATATTTAGCAGAGTTATGAATGCAATATTGTGCCCCATATAATGCTCAAGTGTGCTGTTTTAAATTTATATCTGAGCTTCTTTTCCGTACGACATTGGCTGGTCTTAGTTCATCCTTTTTCATCTACTTTCTTCTGCAAACAAGAGACGAACAGAACTTAATCACACTAATTTCCTTTCTTTCTTACAAGAAATGACTCATCCCAATACGACGGCTGCAACATGTATGACTTTAATTATACTTCAGCTGCGGAGATGGCATACGAAAAAGCAAAGCTAAATTTGCAACTTCTCCGGAATTCTGGAGACGTCGAAATCATCCCCTGCAGAAAGAGAGATTTCAATCACTCAGAGGAGGAGAGCAGCGTCGTTACTGAGATGGGTGAAGCATGCAGATTTGCTCATTATAACAAAGGATAAATTCTGTAGGTCTTCTTCTTCTTCTTCTTCTTCTTCTTCTTCTTTTCGAACCTATTGATCCCACTGTATAGCAGGGTCGGCCGCTCGAATCAAATTTCTCCATCTATTTCTATTATGTAGGTACTTCGGCCTAATAGATGGAAAAGATGAGATGGGAAAAGTGGTTCTTTCTTGATGTAGAAATACCATAGCTTTAAAATCGTTGCTCACGGGTGAGTGGATATCGCTTAAAGAAATATTTACTTATGCATTGTGAACAGTTCATTTTAGCCACACCATCCATAAATCCCTTTGTTGAAACAATGCAGAGAAAACTAAAGAAGCCAACGGTCGCAGATTATTAGTTATCAATTGCAGCAACTGCAGACTGGCTTATTCAGCGGGGAAAATTCGAAAAATGCAACTGGGTGTAGAAAGGAGGCGTTAGTATATTATGCCAAACAAAGCAACAGTCACTCATCGTTGAAATTCAGACCAAAGAGAAACATTTAAAAAAAGGTGGACTTGTACCTGAGAGTAATACTGTAGAGTACAATAAGCAATGAAGAGGGGCCTTATCAATTCAATAACAACAATAATAACTGGAAACAAATCACCTGCATAAAACGAACGGAATTCATGTCCTCAGAGAACATTAATGATGCCAGATATCTGACCTCTGCGAGGCCCCGCCCCACAACACACACAAACACACACACACAGACAGAATCTCAGTGCCCCAACCCACTGAGTGTGCAACAAATGGGCTGTATAACCACAAAAGACTACATTGGTCAAGCTGTCAGAAGATTATGCCTCTGTAAAACTTTTATTCAGTTTCATTGCATTTGACGATGAGGAGAGCAGTCCTAAAATCTATGGATTCCATACGTAATTTTACCAGTATATTAGGATCTAGTACAAATACAAAGGGCCTCATTTACCCACATCTTTACTGAACATGAGAGTTCTTCATATACAAGATGCATCAAGATTTATGTATGCATACACACAAACACACACACACACACACACACACACACACACACACACACACACACATATATATATGTGTGTGTGTGTGTTTTTAACAATATATATATATATATATATATATATATATATATATATATATATATATATATA
>NC_089771.1:9206110-9211110 GCF_040412425.1 Macrobrachium rosenbergii
ATACAGGCTTCTAGAAAGAAAGTTATGTCATCCCAGCAAAACCTTTTGAACGCAATCTTACAAAACAAGACGTAACTGATCAAGACACGTATTCTTTCTCTCAAAGTGGCGTGCATGACTTGAACATGTAACAACATGAAATCACTCGTCTTGAGCCCATATGGGATGAATCGGCATTCGTTATCCAAACCTGTCATCACTAACCCAAAACAAAGCACTCTCTCTTATCTCACCTGATGAATTGAAATGAAACAAGTCGCTTGGTGGACACACACATGTTCACATACTCTCGGCTTTTATCAAGAAGATATTCGTTCACAAACTACATTTAACTATTAAAATTATATTACCAATTCTAAATTATGTAAGTTACTTAATCATTAGTTCTTTTGAGATCTGATGCCAAACTAAATATGACACTTTAACGATCATTATCATTACACACAACACATGAAAAAAAGGAAATATGTCAAAATTGTAGGAGGATATACGCATTACAAGGCAACATCATGAAAATATACATATATACATAGACATACATATATAGTTTGTGTGAATGTGTGTGCAAATTTTTTTGTCCTGTTTGTATATCATAATTACAACATGGTTTCCTATTCTCGAATAATTTTCAAGTACTTTAAATGAACTTGAAAAAAATATCAACATATAGAAAACAGAGTTTTTACCCCATTTCTGGCAATGTAATTGGGCGGGCCACTTCAAGAACCCCATATTATAGCTAAGGAAAGTATATTAAAAAAAAGGTCATGAGTAAAAAGTCTTACAGTTGGATGTACTTAAGCGTTTTAAAATGGTCGTTTGACATTTCCATTATTTCTAGTAGTGCTTGCTAAAGAGTTACTAACACACCTAACATCCTTCCAAACCGTTTTCGAGTCACCTTAACTGTATGATGATTAGTAAATTGCCATTCTGTAACCACTTTCTGTTGAGACTACGAAAGGGAAATGGAAAATAAATCTCATCTATGGACATTTTATGGACATTGGCCATTGCTTATAGCATTCATACAAATTGGTAATGTCCTGTGGTTACCTGAAAGAAGGAAATTGTACCACGATTTTTGCGGTAAAATGGGTCCATTAGAATGCAATGTCTCCGTTAGACTATGAACATATTTCTTTGAGGTTTCACAAGCCACTCAGTCTTGCTATACGCATGCGCATGTCTCTCAGTACGATGCCTCAACGGTTAGTTGTACCTGTAAGCTGCAGTTCCTTAGCGTTCGTTGCTGAACTGCGGCGCCTGAAACAACTTAACCGTTGGGCTGATCAATACTGGTGTGCGCATGCACTGGGCTGGTAACTATCAAAAAAATATTGCTGTTCATAATCTAACGAGGCATGCATTCTAATGAGCCTGACTTACGAAATAAATGATTTTTATTCTTTCAGGCAACGAAGTTTGTTACATTTGTATGAATGCTTATAAACAACAGCCTTCCCGCAAAATAATCATAGATATTTCCATTTTCTTTCATGTCTCAACGAAAGGCAAAATAACGGTAGTGACAACAGTGATGAAATCTTTTAACAGCACTACCGTAGGCTTGGCTGACACATGTGACCTTTTAATATGCTGCGCCCCTTTACTAATATGGGGTTCTTGAGTGGCTTGTGCCGAATAAACTCATTTTCACCTGTGTTATTTTTTCAGGATTAGACAAAGCTGCTTAAAGTGCTAGTCAAGCTGTATGTTGTAGTATGATATGCAAACAGGACAAATTGCACACGGTTGGCGCCACACAGAAACTGTATGTATAATCTGTAATATATATGTATATTTTCCTTGATCTTCTTTTACTAATGCATATAATCATGCATTTTTTCATGTGTTGGCTGTAATGACAATGATGGGTAAAGTAATCATATTGGACTGGCATCAGTCTCAAAGAACTGGTGACAACAGCATAATTTAAGGTAATATAACACAATAGCAACAGCAGTTGAACAGGCTGTCTTTTCTTGATAAGCGTGTATGTTGTGTGTCCTGAAACTGTTTCATTTCAGTATCTCCGAGTATGAATAGAAGAAAATTGCTTGACAACAGTTTGGGCTGGCGAGTGCGTATAGCAAGCTGCGTTGTGTTCATGTTGTTCCACATGTTTAAGAATGCATGCACACACCTTTGAAGAAAGAAATACGTGATGTATTTCAGTGTCTTTGTTTTAACAATTGGATCCAAATTTTACTGAGGTGTATTTCTTTCTTTGAAGGAACTACTCGTAATCACACCCAGAAGCTACACTGTGTTTGTACTCCCTACTTCTTTTGTATCTCACATGGTTCTTTTAATATATTATCTTCATTGACTCATTGTTACAGATCTAAGAATTTGTTTCATTCTGTTCCTATCCCTGCCATTCTTAGAAGAAGACCGCACTGTGTAGTGTGTTTATGATGCCAGCATTAACACGGTCTGAGCCATTAAATTCTTTAGTTTGCCAACGGCACCAATAAGAAGGTATTGTGACAATGGCCTTTGCAACAAGCATTGAGGTTTTCTGAAATTTGTGTAGGTAACGTGGTACACTTGATATACCATGGTATGATAAGTTAGAAATTGACGAAGTAATCGTGTGATAATCTTGATAACATTTTTTGTGTGTTTTTTCATTTACAATGTCTTTTATATATTTTTATATTTTTCATGTTGGCGATAACATTGTTATAACATTTTAATATGTGTTAACATTGCATACTGTGTACTTTCATTGATAGAGCTAACTTTTAAGCTGATAGTGCCAATGGTTAATTTTGCGTAATTCTGAGCTTTGTGATGGTTTGTTTCTGGTAATTCAAAAATTAGTGGTGTTATTATTTCAAGTAATAACAAATTTTTTCAGATATGAACACCATTAATTGAATTCTAGTTAACAGTTTGAACATAAGTACGTTACAGAAAATGTTTCATTGTTGACCGTCGGTGAACAAGACGATTATTATTTCAAATGAAAGTAAACTGGACTGCTAATGAAGCCAGACCAGAATTTTTGACGAAACACCTTCTACTCTAAGTATCTTCTAATTTGGTACGATACTCACACATATTCTATTAGACTTTAATTTGTTTATAAATAAGTTTTCTTAAGATCACTGTTGCTGAAATGCTCAGTCGTAATAGTAATATTATGAAGTTCAGTGCCTCTGGCACTGAAGATAATTTATATTATTGAACAATTGTGTGACAACAGTACTTAAATACACATCGTGACAATATATGTATATATATATATATATATATATATATATATATATATATATATATATATACTATATATATATATATATATATATATATATATATATATATATGTATATATATATATATATATATATATAGATATAGATACATATATATACATATATATATATATATACACATACATATATATATATATATATATATATATATATACATATAAATAGTGTTTTGTATATTTTGTTTAATCCTATAACCGAGCCACATTAGACAAGTACACACGCGAAATTTGGAAGCTGAAGTCAAACCCCTACCCCATCGGCTGCTGAAAATAGATAAATACTGATTTTCCTCTTTCGCTCCGAATTTCTGAGTTCTTCATTTTCACGATACACTCCATCTTTTCGACACCGAACGACGATTAACACAAACAATAAATCAGATACCTATTATTATTTTATTGGGGTATGGTGATCTTGTTATGACAATTATTAACATATTTGCTTATTACCTCAAAATCAACACTGAAAACCTGCTGATGATTTACTATGAAGTTTGCAATCGTCATCGAAAAAGCAACGGTATACCAAATACTTCTGTGTTTGCATTCATTAAAGAGTACTCGCATTGCTGCCACCTCATGTTCATTACAAGCCAAATCTATCTTAATCATGCCTTGCTGTGCGCTCTGAAGTTCAATAACGGTCGCGATATTATTGCGTCATGTCAACGCGTCAACAAAAAAGGCGCAACCTGAAGTCGAAATAATTCATCGACGAACAAACGGCAGTCCGTGCATGCAGCTAAATATTACCCCTACGATAAAAATTGCTCGTGAGCAAGAAATACCATTGCGGTGTTCGTCTTAAGTAACGTATGTTGAGCCTGCCTTGCCAATCATTACAATTAACGAGAACACGGTATTACAATCGTCGTATCTAGTAGCAATCTACAAAATCGCCGCTGTATGGGCACGAACAACGAACGTTAAATTCGACGAAAACATCAAGCGAACTGCGTTAAATCAACACGCTTTGAAAACCAGCACGCTCTTTGACTGTCTGGAAATTACATGCTATGATAACAATTTAACATTTATAGCCAACGTTTACTGCTTCGGCGTCAGCCTTGCTACGACTTTTGATATTTGTTCAAATGAGTTTCTCGATATCGTTCGTTTGCTTTGTTTTAACACCGGAGATCTCAGCCAACTTGAAGTACTTTGTGACGTTATGTTGTTGTATTCTTTGGTTGGTTTAAATGGTCTAAGTATCATGCAGTTGGTGTCTGTCACCACGCTGCTCACCGTATTTTGCAAACGCTCTCTGCTCTGCTACTATACTGCTCTAAAATCATCACTTAAACTGTCTGAAACATGTTTGTCTGTGAGGTGTACAGTAAGTGTAGCACCCATCTGCTGTCATTCACAGAATTCATAGTGATTGCACCAAGCCCTTACCTTCTGTCATTCTCTGCTATATTCCTGCTCTCTATCTCCCCTTCACCATTGTAATCGAATAATAACAGACCTGTTCATGTTTATTAAAGTAATGGTCAAGACAAATCAGTAATCAAAAGCTATTTTCAATGTACTCACACGACAAACAGATGAAAAAACATTTGAGTTCTCAAGACTATTCTCAGTTATTCTGCTAATATATACACATATGTATATATATATATATATATATATATATATATATATATATATATATTTTATATATATATATATATATATATATATATATATATATATATATATATATATATATATATAT
>NC_089771.1:9216110-9226110 GCF_040412425.1 Macrobrachium rosenbergii
AGGTGTCCAACGGCAAAAGGTGATTTCCGGCTCGCAGCTCTTCTTTCTCGTGTCTCCTACGTCTGCGTTGACCTGGTTTCCTCGTTCTCTGGAAATTCATCATCTGTCTTCGGAAACAAGCAGAGCCCGCTTCATATAGATAAACTGTCTCTGATTTACCCCAAGTTTTGTAATGGGACACAAGTGACGCATCTGGATTCTGGAGACATTTTCGTCTGTCTCCACTGAGCTGCTCGAGTCTTCGGGAATGTCAGGGACTTCCAGCAGATGGCAGTGATTTGGAATAATTCTTCATCTCTTTTTCTAACTATATGTATGTATATTTGTATGTAAATAAATAAAGCTCCGCTAGAAGATGAGGATCCGTAAGCAAACGTCGTGGATTCTTTGGGAACGCTGGAGCTAATCTTGTGAAAGTTCCCGGAAGGTCGACACAATATGCCTCAATCACGCAACTTGCTTTCAAGTGTGTGTGTGTGTGTGTGTGTGTGTGTGTGTGTTTGTGTGCTTATATAACGATTCAATTTCTAGTTCTCTTATTTCTGGGAGAAAATTTAATGGGAATATGTTTTAATTTCATCACGAATTTCAATAATGTCGACTTTTCATTAATACACTGAATTGATAAAGGGTGCCTAGAATTGAATATAAACAGGCATCTTCACCAAACATTTGCGAAAGATAAATTCATGTAACGTTTTGACCTGTTTTGTATATACAAACATACATACATACATACATACTTTCTTTATATATATTTATATATATATATATATATATATATATATATATATATATATATATATATATATATATATATATATATATATATATATATATATATATATATATACATACACACACTCATTGAGGCGGTTAGTTGCAGAGGAAGGTAGGCGCAAAAATTAAAAAGTGGAGAAAAACGCAGTTAAAGTTTGGCAATATTCAACACGCTATGACTTTTGAATGAAAAGAGCTAGAAAGCTTGGGTTGGTCTTAAAAATCAGTTCATCTCTTCTACTTTATGCATAAAAAAAATCCAATTTGCTAATATATTCGCATTTTGAATATTGTCAAAAATAACTGCGTTTTTCTCCTTTAAAAAATGCATTCATTAGGTTAAAAACACTCAAATTGATATTCATTTCCTAAAAAAACTGTTTTATGCGAATTGTGTGTATCTAATACACATATTTTTCAGCATTTTTGCGTGCACGCACGTGCTCGCAATATGCGCAAAAAGATTCCTAATGTGTTTTTTTTGCAGCTTAAAATCACTTTAAATTTAGTTATTTTCCTAAAATGTATCATTATACATTCATTTCGAATGCTATTATGCAAGTGTGTGTAATTTGTGCGCGTACGCGCGCCCCTAAAAGTGCCGCAAAAAAATGGTTGCTATGAAAAATTGATATAAAATAAAGTTATTGTTTCAAAGTTTCGAGTTTTATTTTCCTACCCAGCATTATTAGAAAGATTGCCTAACACAATCCTGCAATAGTATTGTTTGTTCACCTCCTCCCTCTCTCCCCCAATAGCAGTTCCGTGTCCACCCACACAATTATTGCATCTTTTTCAGGTAACTTCGGCCGTTAGACCCAGCAATAAAAAATTAATCTCCATACAGTGACTAGCAAAGGCGCTCTGTTCAGCCAGCTACCCAAAAGGGGCCTGCAGATATTCAGACTGCTGAATGCGGCTGAAAAACAACATGTCGGATTCAGACATCTTGTGCGTCGTGAAACGAACGCTCTGCCGCTGCATCGCTTCCCACCTCTAACCAACTACTGTATAGGCTAAGGCTTAACCATCTGTGGCATCATGTCGATTTCGTACTGTGCTTGTTAAGCAACATTATTCGTTTTAAGCAAACAACCAACAGCTGGTGAACATTCTCTGGTATTTTTTACGTTTTAAACAAACAACCAACAGCAGGTGAACATTCTCTGGTATTTTTTACGTTTTAAACAAACAACCAACAGCAGGTGAACATTCTCTGGTATTTTTTACGTTTTAAACAAACAACCAACAGCAGGTGAACATTCTCTGGTATTTTTACGTTTTAAACAAACAACCAACAGCAGGTGAACATTCTCTGGTATTTTTACGTTTTAAACAAACAACCAACAGCAGGTGAACATTCTCTGGTATTTTCTATTTTTAAACAAACAACCAACAGCAGGTGAACAATTTTTTACGTTTTTAAACAAACAACCAACAGCAGGTGAACACTGGTATTTTTTTACGTTTTAAAACAAACAACCAACAGCAGGTGAACATTCTCTGGTATTTTTTTACGTTTTAAACAAACAACCAAACAGCAGGTGAACATTCTCTGGTATTTTCTACGTTTTAAACAAACAACCAACAGCAGGTGAACATTCTCTGGTATTTTTACGTTTTAAACAAACAACCAACAGCTGGTGAACATTCTCTGGTATTTTTTACGTTTTAAACAAACAACCAACAGCAGGTGAACATTCTCTGGTATTTTTACTTAAACAAGGGTGATTAAATTCTTTGGTATTAATTTTTTTTTACTGATTAAATAACAATACTATTCAATGGTAACAAAGTTGTTATTAATAAACACTGCACGATAATTATACTTGCATAATAATAATAATTATTTTTGTTAATGATCACAGAATAACAGAGGAATTATCGAAAAACACAGAGAAGGCAATTTACACAACCAACCCTGTTAAGTTTATTAATTAATAAAGGGACAGGATGCCGGGAAGCCTCCACACGAGACGCTAGAGCGCCGCTGATTGGCAGAAAGAGCCGAGAAACAGTAAGACGCCCTCCCATTGGCTACTCGCTTCCAGCCTGTAAGCACTGGTCGAGGGGGGACGGGTGGTGAATACCTCTCACTGACTTGTACTGTCAGAAGCTCGCCCGGCGCCATTCGCTGGATGCTAATAGACAACTTTACTCGAAGCGATTTTCGACCATTTTGCCGATGTCAGGGAAGGGTTTGTGATGCGTTTTCAGAAACTGGGAGGATTGGACAATACAGTGCTATACAAAACTCAAAACCGAGAAAAGTGGTGAATGCCCTCCTCTGCAACTAACCGCCTTAATCTGTATGCGTGTGCCTTTCATACTATCTTCTTAATTCTAACTCAGCTTTTTTTTTTTTCAGTAGGCAAATGCAGCCACGACGGTGACCTTGACGACACAGCAGGGGAAGCTCCCATTGGAGGCATCAACAAAGACATGGCTTCGCCCTGTTTCTCCCCTCACTATTACCTCGGTGACAAGGTTGCGGAATTAGCCGTCCAGGTCAGTGGAGGTCAGATTTTTTTTAGGGTTATATACAATTGATGTTTCCTCTCTGATTGCTCTCTGTTTCCTGGACATCATGCATAACTGACTGACTGCTCAGGTCAGGTAAGCTTGAGCTTCTGTAATTGCTTTGTCATGAAGACATTTAATTTTCTTAGATGCTAAAGGTCGTGTTAGGTAAATTAGATAGGGAGAATAGAAAGAAAGAGAGAGAGAAAAATAGAATAAAGAGAGAAACAAAGTAGGAGAATAAAAAGAGAGAAAAGAGAGAGAGAGAACGATAGTTAAGCCTGGGTTATTTTGCATCGAGAGAGAGACTAGAAGTGCTGATTGATGTAAACCACCTTCCACGAACTCAAAACAGTGAGCGAGAATATCGCGCCCAGGGCCATAAAACCGACTGTAAAATCTGGAAACTGTGGCCTCTCGATTTAGCTCACTCAGGGATTACTCAGCACCTCGTCAAAAGCTAACACCAGCCATATCTATAACCCTGCCTTCAGTCCATGGAAATTCCATGGAACTTGGGGCTGGACAAAGTGATGTACTTCAACACTCTAGGGAGGGGTCTTTTACACCCCCTTCCTAAGATCATTTCCAATCAAATCCTCTATGGAGAGATTTGGGTGTGATTTGAACAACACCCACCAACGTCCTTCCCAATCAACTGTTTGAGGGGAGGCCTTACAGATAAATTCTTCCAATAGAACACTGGAAGGAGAAGGAGTTGCAGATAACCAGAAAGCTGAAGGGTTCCAGAGAAACAAGAGGAGAGCAGAGCAGCATTCGAGTTCACATCCACCACAGGGAGTTATATCTCTCCTTGCTTTCGTGCTCCCAAAACAGACTGAATTTAACTGTCTAATAAGAGTGATTTCGTTATCATAACTGTAACTGTAAAGTGTACTTAAGTTTGTAGTTAACTTTCGTCATTAAAGTAAGAAACTACAATCTCGTCTCTATTACGCCTTTCTGAGAGATACCAGTACTTAAGATAATTTCCCTTCAACAACAGCAGGTTCGAGAGCGACTGACGGCGAAGTCGACACTTAGAGGAATCTTGCAGGTGAGAGGGAATAAAAAATTTAGTCGGGCACGACAGTCATAAGAAGATAAAATCAACTTTGCATGACGTAATCATCACTGAAACGTTGTTGTCTTTTTTTATATAGTTCTGTTATGAATAAGTTATGATTTATTTTATACGTTTTACCTGTACTTCTTCAGTTTTGGCTTTGTTGAAAATCTTATTGCAAGCACATTTCCTTCATTTCGAGTAGAACATTTATGTTATTTCATACTATGTGATAATGTTTTTACTAAAAGCACTTAAAAAATAACTTAGATTAGATGTAACTGATAAGTCACAATCAGATAAGAAGGTCACTAATGGTAAATAGATCCTAGCAACAATGGAATATGAACTTCTCACACTATGATTACTCTGTGCTTGAAAGAGGACAAAAATTTAAAACAAGGGTCTCCCGTAGGGGGCTAGTGCCGTCAGTGCACCTCATGCGGCACACTGTAGGCATTACTAAGGTTCTTTGCAGCGTGCTTTCGGCCCCTAACTGCAGCCTTTCATTCTTTTTACTGAACCTCCTTTCATATTCTCCTTTTTTCATCTTACTTTCCACGCTCTTCCAAGAACTGATTCATAGTGCAACTGCGATGCTTTCCTCCTTTTACACCTTTCAAACTTTTACTGCACATTTCCGTTTCTGCGCTGAATGACCTCATTGGTCCCAGTGCTTGGTCTTTGGCCTAAATTCTATTTTCAATTTAATTCAATAAAACAAAGGTCAACGGAAAATAATTCAACATCTTGTGTTCAGTTAATCACTCTTGGAACTTTCTCCTTACTTCTCTTTGATTCTTACAATCTCCCTTCCTCTAAAACATGAATGTATCGGCTTCCTCCTACGTTATGTACTCTCTCTTTTCTTCTTCTCTCTTTTTAGACCTTTTTTTGTAAAGGTAACTGAATTGTTGTTCCGTTTGTACGAGGGAATTAGACCCCCAAAGAACTGATGGAATCAAGGAAGCTTGACGGTGATAGCTAAAAAATTATATGAATAAATAAAATACTCGTGGTGGCCCAACAAAGCACAGGAAAGTATTAGAGTACTCCCTGTCTTTCCATATGTCCATGATTTCCAAGCTAGAAGTTAAGAGAATAAGGAATAGGCCAATATTAATCTTAATTTACATTTCAATGCCAAACGCTATGTACAAAAAGTCACTATTTACTAAAAATGAAAGATTTTTAATAACATCCGTTTCCCATTATTCCAGGCAACTGACCACTACCTCAGCGTCATCCTGGATGCTGTCGATGTCGACCAGTACCGCAAATTATTCGACCTCTACCACGGGTCAGCTCTTTCCATCGTCATGGACACCACAGGTTCCATGGGCAGTGGAACAAATGCTGTGAAAAATCAAGTTCACCAGATAGTCTTGGTGCCCTATAATGACCCCGGTAAGATTTGGAAAAGATGTATAGCTATTTGTATGTGACATATATATATATATATATATATATATATATATATATATATATATATATATATATATATATATATACACTGTATATATATATGTATATGTATATATATATATATATATATATATATATATATATATATATATATATATATATATATATATAAATGTATATACAGTATACATATATATATATATATATATATATATATATATATATATATATATATATATATATATATATATATATATATATATATATATATATATATATATATATATATATATATATATATATATATATATATATATATATATATATATATATATATATATATATATATATATATATATATATATATATATAGATATATATATATATAGAGATATATATATATATATTTGTTCGCGTGTGTGTGTGTGTGTAGCGTTTACATAAGCCAAGATAGGAACGACTGTATGAAAAGATTTATACATCATCTCGCCCGCCATGATAATCGTTAGTTAATAAATATCTAATTAAAAAGAACAAGCTGATGCCAGATGCAACAAACTCCCACTCAATAGCTCTAATGAAATTTATGCCGGGAAGACGTTTAGATCCACCTCACAAAGATTAATTAAACACAGACGATCATTAAGAGACTGTCCACAGACCTTGGGGATTTTCCTGCGCTCCTCTATCATCAATAAAACTAAGATTATGTGTGTGTGTACAATTTCACGAGCGAATTAAATAAAAATATAGCCAAGATAGGACCAAAGCAACGACTGATTATGAAAAGATTTATAGCTTCATCATCTCGCCGTTCTTACTCTCTTTCTTCCAATGATAATCGTTGACGGTTGTTTAATAAATATCTAATTCAAAAAGAACTTTTCAAGCTGATGCCAGATGCAACAAACTCCCACTTATATTCCAAGCTCTAATTGAAATTTATCAAAGGGAAGACGTTTCAAATCCACGTCGATATTCCACAACCTGTATTAATTAAATTCACAAGACAGATCATTCAACAATGATCAGGGTTGAGACTGTCCACAGACCGTTTTGAAATTTTCAATCGTTCGCTCGAATCATAATGATATTCTAAAAGAATCATCAAAATAAAACTGCTGACAATTAAAACTGGTTGTAAATAAAAAAGAAATCTATCGATTTGGTAAAAAAGCAATAATTTTTAAAAAGCGAGTTAATTTAAATAAGGTTCAAAAATTCCTCGGATACGCTAAAACCAGACTAAACCTAAGTGGCTAAAAAACAAACTATAGGACCAAAGCAACGCAAATGATTTAGTCTGATTAGTTTTTGCGATAGCCATTACTTTGAAATGTTATTTGTCAATAATAGCGTCGGCACCTTTTTAGTTATTCCTAGCCATGACTTCAACGTCCCTTTCATTCTATAAACTTTTAGCTAGAAGGACACGTTTTTCATGCTCGTTCTTGACTGAACTCTGTATTTTCTGCATTTTGTTTTTCCACCGTGCCTCTCCAAGAGTTCACTTTGTTTCGAAAAGCCAAGTGGAAAAGTCCAGGCGAGAAGTAGAAGAAAGAGTTTTTGCCATAGAGGGAATGGAGCGACGGAGAGAGAGAGCTGTTAGGCACGATCTCTGCTGACCAGAGACCAAAAACTTTCTTTTTATTTGTTCGTAACTCTCAATTTATTTTTAGCTCAGCGCTGAATGACCTGAAAATAAAATGATCATGGTCCAAGCGTTGAATCACGCCTAATTTGGAATAAATTCCCAGGATCCATTTCTAGGGATATTCCAGACACTAATAAAAAGTGATTGATTGGCCCTAATTTCATCAAGATCAGACTGACCGTTCAAATTTATAAGACGTCTTAGGCACATAAATAATCAATTAATATTCACCTATAATCATTTTGCATTAATTGTCAAAAATAAAAATTAAAACCAATTAATTGCCAGCAAAGTTCAAGTCCCAATGATAAAACTTTGAAGGCCCGTTTCTCAAAACATAAGTTTTTGCCTTTAAAATGCATTGTATTACACCAATTAAATGAAATTTTAAATTTAACATGGGGAAACTTACCGGCGATTTTTAATATTTTGAGTTTCTGATTTTTTGCAATTTTTTTTTCAATTTTTCGGAAAATTTCAAAAAAAAAATCTCGAAAAAAATTGAAAAATCAAACAAATGTATCGAAGGTCCATATGTGTTTCATAATGTTCAAATCATTCTTAAAGGAGAGATGCATTTTATGGCCATTTTTGGCCGAAAAATCAAAGGCAAAACCTAAGGTCACTGAACAAAAATTTTTTGACAAGTTGAAATAAAAAAGTTTATCCTGGTTGTAAATAAAAAAGAAATCTATCGATTAAAGGGGACGATCTTTGCTTTCTGCAGGACCTCATAGGAACAAGCGCTTGGCCTTTGGCCTAAATTTTGTATTACATTTCCATTTACAATAGTCTTTTTATCTAGCTCTGAATGATATCTTTGTCTCTGCGTCACAGATATCGGGCCAGTTACAAAGACAGACGACCCGGAGGCCTTCTTGCTGCCGTGGGTGCCCTGTATCCTGGCGGAGGCGGCAACTTTCCCGAGATGTTCTGGGCCGGCTTGCAGGTAAAGTCTGAACTCCAAGATTAGTTATAATGGAGAATAGAAATCCTCTGAAAGCTTCGAGCCGGAAATCTCCTCTTGCCATTGGATACCTCGACGTGGGGAAGCAGTGATGCCTATTTCGCATATTCCTCAGTAGCAACCTCTGGCGTGGCCTAAAATCCCGTAAGTGCAATGCCTACCACATATGCGAAATTGGTTTTCCTACCTTCTGAGGACTGTAGTGTGGCAGGAACTTAGGCATCGAGGAACACCTTCAGCAACGGGGTGTTTCCTACAGTCAGCAGCGAAATAACTGGTTATGGGACTCTGCACAGCAATCATCTGTTTGCTACGAAAAAGCAGAGACGCCATAGGTTCTTGGCTAGCTAATAGAGCAGAGAATGGGGAAGGGCCCATCCTTGGTAAAACTAAACCCCCATTCCAGTGATGCTTTGTTGGCAAAAGATGCCCCAGGGGTGACATCAATTCTGATTGTCAAAGGCCAAAATATATACATACATATATATATATATATATATATATATATATATATATATATATATATATATATATATATATATATATATATATATATATATATATATATATATATATATATATATATATATATATATATATATATATATATATAATAAGTCCTCACGTGAAAATAAAAGGAATTGGTACCAAAACTTTCAACTTTTATTCCAAAGTCATCTTCAGGGTACTGATCGTGACCCCTACGAGTTTTTAGAAATTTTGAATGGCCTGGTTCCATCCATAAAGTTCAAGTTGGAAGCAAAACAAAATAAAGCCCTACCATTTCTTGACACAGTCGTTATGAGAACCGACAACGGATTTAAATTCAAACTATACCGAAACCAACAGCTGTGAATGCTTTCATTCACAACTTTTCCAGCCATCACCCCAAGATAAAACGATCTGTCTTCTCAGGGATGTTTTTAAGAGCATACAGAATTTGTGATCCTGAATTTTTAGCAGAGGAAATTCAGAACATCTATGGAATTGTAGATGAATTATGTTATCCTTCGAATTTTATCGATGGTTGCCTCCAAAGTGCCAAAAAAAAAAAACATTTTATAGTCATGAAAGGTCAAGTAATTATGACATTGAAAATATTTTAGTTTTGCCATACCGATGTGAATTTTTATCGATTGTACGTAGCCTGAAATGTCTGAAAATAAATGTTGTTTTTAGTAATACTTCGTCTATCAAGAATTTGTTGTTTTGTAACAAACCGGAAATGCTCAACTTGTAATTTACCTTATATTGGACAATCTGGTAAGGAACTAAGTAAGAGAGCCACACAGCATAAATATAATGTACGAGTTGCAACCAGCTCAAGCGCTATTTTTTGTCACGTAAGAGACTTTGAACACCCAATAGATTGGAATTCAGCTACAGTTGTTTTTAAGAGTTCCTCGTTGCATGACAGATTGTTGGTCGAAGGATGCCTCATTAGTTCTTTTAGTAATATGAATTTGAGCGAAGGTCTTTTTAAGATGGACGAATTGTTAAAAAGCTTTATTCTTAAGGATGCAAGAGTAAAACAAACTGTTAGATTTTTTACAAACAGTTAGTTTTGAAATGGTATTTGTAATAATTA
>NC_089771.1:9231110-9251110 GCF_040412425.1 Macrobrachium rosenbergii
CCTCCACAGGGGCAGCGGAAAGACAGTCAGACCTTCTGCGGCATGCAAGGTTTATGGCCATTCTCCCGCATGGGCGAAATGCCCGAACAATAACAGATCAAATACTCCTGCCGTTGCCTTGGCCGTCACGAACTCCAAGTCATTGGGCCCTCCTACCGAAGGCCCCATATATGTGGCCCCTCCACAAGGCAGCCATCCCACGCGTCGAGTCACGGCATTTCAGGGCTCGGGCACATAAATCTCCCTCATCCGAAGGGACAGAGTTCCCTAGACTATCGTCAATAGGCGAAAACTCGTCACGATCGAGGTAAATCAATTAAAAATGATACTCCCTACGGTCAAGTGAGAGTCACAAGACCTCACAAATCAAAAATTGCAATCTTGCAGTAGCAAGCCTTCTTGGAGGCTATGACATCATCCTGGGACAGGACTTTCAGTCCTCACAGAAATCACGACAATCTAGGGGTCCACATTCCCCGAATCATTCCTCGGGTGCGAGTAATCCTCCCCCGCTTCTCCCTCAGTCAAGACTGGCGCCCCCTGGGTGCCAGGAGGACGTGCAGTCCCTACCAGTGCCACCTGAGTATGATGTACAGTGGCCCCCTCGATCGGTTCCCAATCCCATTCCAGTGCCAGGCCCTGCCTCAGTGCCAGTGCCAGGGCCCCAATCAGATCCTCCCGGAGATGCCAAATGCCTGCGATTGCCACTTGCGTACTGAGCAGTGCCAAGCTTCGTCCGTCCTGACCGACGAGCACCAGAAATCTCTGATGATGCTTGACTCTGCCTAGTGCCAGCGCCAGACACCACCCCAATCTCCATGCAAGGGATCCAACTCAGGACCCCCTCTCTTCTCTCGGCCTGGCACCGCTACCAGCGTCGGTAAGAGAGACGGTTCCTCTCGATTACAGTGGAAGCTCACCTGCAGGTGCGGCCTCGCAACCCGTGCCTGAGCTGGTCATTGATACCTGCGAGCCGCTCACACCGCCCCCGACCGCCTCCTCTCTGCCTCAGTCCGTCGCGGCCTTAATTGCAGAAATGAAGTTCTGCCATCTCCACTTGGCTGTTGAACTACAAGAGCTCGCGACAGATCATGGTTGACCAACTGAAAACTCTGGAGCTGTCACTTGCCCAGCAGGCCCAGGTGGCAGTCCATGCTGCCCTCCGGTCTCAGGTCCTCAACTTCCCCGGCCGAGGATGAAGCTGTCCCAGTGAGGAAAGGTTAAGCGGCAGAATTACCACTGCGGGCGTGGGAATTTCCAAATAGTTCTGAGCTCTAGAAGCTCCTGGCACCTGTGCCACATTTCCTCTTTCGAAGGTCTTGGCACCTCTAATCCAGACGGGGATGTCAGGCCCTCTGCTATCTTCTTCGATTCGCAGGAACTTCTATCATACCATTCTCTATTAATCTTTTTCTTAAATTATCACCATAAGAGGCAATTTAGCACGAGATACCATTCCCCTCAAAATGTATAAATCATTGAGAATAACAGAGTGAGAAGTGGCACGCCCTTGGCACCGGGCATGTGTGTCAGCTCTTCCTGAAGGAGTCACGCCCTTCGGGGTTCCCTTTTCTCGCCCTGGAACTGAAGTGATAGTCCGGGCCGCGTAATTTATGAGCGAAGGATAATAAATTCCGCCTAACACAATAAAACCCTCACTCTATTTCATAGCTCTTCTGCCAATATCGTTTACTCTTTTAGTTATATGTTTATCTTTCTCTTTTAATGAGTCATTGAGTCACATAGACTCTTGCCTTGTGATTTAAATGCCCCTTTCATAGCTCCGAGAGACGTGTTCCGCCTTTCATGTGCGGTCTTTTTCATTCATGTTTTTATCCTGTTAATTTTCCTTTTGTTGTTATTATTCCTTTTCCCCTTCCTTCTAAGAACTCCTGTTTTGTCTGACCCCGCTTCTTTTGTCTGTTCATCGTCATAACATTGAGCAGTATCTGACATAGCCTGTACCCAAATGTGGGCGTGGATTGCATAAAAGTGGCGTGGTTTAAAGTTAACGAATACTCTCGCTCACTACAACTGTCAAAACACCTGGTAAGGGGTCAGTTGGCAATTATGTATCCTCATTACAGTATCACATAAAGGGGATGTCATTTACAACAATAAACGCTGTTTATCGTGCTACAGCCTCTTCCATTTGAACTGTACTAACCGCATGCCTTGTTGATTTAGAATTAAGGAACTTATATGTAAATTAATTCTTAAATTTTGTCTCCTGCCTCAAAATTATCTTGTCCTCGTAATCTTAAAGTAATGTATACCGTAAACTTGAAGAAATTAATGGGCCACGTTAAAGTACTTTAGTGTTAATGTGACGGAAGTACTCCATTTTGTGTGGTGATAGAGTAAAGTAAGATTTTCATTTTTCTTGTTGGAGAAGATACAGTACATCAGCTGTGCAGACTTCTGGGATATCAACATGCAAGCCCAGATGAAACGTATGTTTTATTCTGTGGGAAGCTATTATAATACTTAGACGTCTTGCACAATTGCACCTCCCCACCTAATTTGCCCCTTTTGTTTAGCCCAAAGAACCGCATAGCCGATCGTATTATCAACTTTCCAATCTGTACCTTTTTTACCTGGAACAGATATTGAGATGACACAGATAACAGGGGCCAGGAGGATATTTTATGCCACTCCCTTAAGAAGATTAGCCAACTAATCTTCGTAAATGGACTTTCTAAAGGCAAATTAAGCTGCCTGAATTATCTTACCTCCACAGGAACCCGGGAAGGCGCAACGAGATCACTGCCCACTGGCCAGTGACTCGCGCTACGGCCCCTACCCTGGCCGCGTGCCTTAAAAGAGAAGCAGTTAAGGAGTCTTTGAATCTTGCGAGAGGTCGTAGGGACAGCCATACACACGGGTGGGTGATGCAGCTTGCTGAGAAGACCATTTCTTTCCCTAAGGTAAAGTGGAGTAAAGACTTTTCGGTCACGATAGTTTTGCCCTTTAGAAGCTTGGAGTACCAGCATTTTCACTTCTGTCCTCGTGGATTTATCAGTGCCGCAATGTCCTGTGTTCAGAGTGTAAAGTAATTCTTCATTCCTCAGGATTTTTGGCACCATTGGTGTTTTGAAACTCGGAACATTCTGTGTTAAATTGTTCCTTTACTGGCGTGTAATGTAAATCTCTTGCAGAGGACCCATTCTCAGTGGACTTGTCTCGGCCTGTGCCTTGCCTTTAATCAAGACTCCAGAAGAAGGATCTTCAGGCGTTGCAAGCCCTTTATCAATTTACTTATCCATTTTCCCTTCAAATGCTTGCTTTTGTAAATATAATTCTTTAATTTATCCCAAGTGTTTACGTAACATTTCCTTATGAAGTAGAGCCTTCAGCTCCCAAATTCTCCCCGTTTCCTAATTTTTTTTACGATTTCCCTTTACGCAAGTCAGAACTCCAAGGCCAATTAAATAAAGTTTCCGTTTGCTGGACCTGTAAAATTACCATAAACACAGGGAAATACGTAAATATATACATACATACATATATATATATATATATATATATATATATATATATATATACTTATATATATATATACTATATATATATATATACATACACACGAGTATATTTTATATAGAATCTACTGGTCACTTTTCGCCAGATATATATGTAATCCTAATAGCCAGTGGCGTCACTAGAGGTTAAATTTCGGGGGGCTGGAGCCCTACCAGCTTGATATATTTGATATGACCATTAGATGGTAACTTGGTAGATGAGCAGGATTGAAAAAAATTGGAGTATTGCATGCGTATTACATATATTTATATATGTAGCATATTACATGAGATACTGTGATGAAACTATTCTCTGCATATATACCTTCACTATTCTTATAGAAGAACAAACTATTTAAAAGATAAAATAATACAGAGCCATTTCTCTCATCAAAAAGAAATAAAAATAGAATAATAAACCACATTGATTACATGAAGTATATTGCATCTAACTTAATTAAATTAGAGATAATCGCCTTGTGGTGGATTCACCTGAGTTTGACTGTAAAGATACTGGGAGAGCTGCAAATCTATCCACTACCCTATCAAGATCAAGGGAATCCACTACAGTTTTCTCAATAGAAATTGTGCCTAGACTGGTCAGTCGTTCCTGACCCATTGATGCCCTGAGGTAAGTGTTGACCAATTTCAAGACAGAAAAAGATCGCTCACATTTGGCATTACTGACAGGGAAAGTTAAAGCCAAATACATTAAATTCCGAAGTGTGGTGAAACCTTCCTTCATTGGTTTCAGTTTATCCAAAGAATCAGAAATAGATTTCACATCATCCCGTGGTGTTCTCTGAGCAATAAGTAGTTCTTCATGAAGGCTTTCCCTTTCAATTGAGTACTGGCCAGCAAGGTATTGTAAGTCATTTTCATTTAAGAAATTTGGAGATGATGGGTGACAAGCTTAGCTACACCAAGGAGGATACTTTTGGTTCAATAAATCTGTCTAAATTCACTGATGCTTTGTCAAAAATAGGGATATACAGAGACCTTTTACAGCAGGCTTTTGGGTCCTCAACCCTTTCAAAAGTGTCTCGTTGGCTTGTGTTTTCGATTACAAAGGATTCCAACAGACGTGAAGATGGTTTCCTTTTCCTTGAAGGCTGATGGAAAGTTGAAGTTATGTTTCTCTCAGTAGCAAAATCAATTGATTTTTGCCAAATGGTGTTAAAATGGCAGTCTGTTGTTCTTTTGTCACTAATAATTTCAAGTGTTTCTTGTGCCATGCTAAGTGCTGCAGCAAGTTCCATATTCTCATTCTGCCATGTCTTTGATAGTGGGGTTGTAATATCAAATATACTTCAGAAAAGATGATAACAGAAGACTGCCTCAAACTTATTCAAAGCTTGTAGGAATCCATTAGCTAAGGCTTTTTCTTCACCAGATCTTCCATGGTTAGACAAATCTTCTAGAGTGTCCATCAAAATCTCGTAGCGTTGTGATATTGACTTAAGGGCCTTATGGTTGTATTCCCATTTGTGTTGACACACTTTAGGAAGTTCCAGAACTGATAATTTTTGTCTTTCTGGAGGTCTATGAATATATCATGGCGCAAGGTTTAACCACGGATGAAGTTAATCAGAGCTGAAATAAAGTAAAAAAAAATTCGACCTCTGGCAGGCACCCAGCTGTGTGAGTTATGACTAACTGCAATCTGTGTGCAGAACATGGTACATAAAAGCATGGATTCTTCACAGATTCTCGGATTTGTGCCTGTACACCACTGATTTTGTCACTCATTACAGATGCTGTATCGTAGCATTGTGCTATTAGTTTATTAATATTCAGGCTAAGATTACGAAGCTTCTCTAACAACGCATTAGCTACAGAAGTAGCATCACGATTCTTCAAAGAAATGAATCCTGTGAACCTCTCATTTACTGTTTCATCTGTGACATACCTAATGCAGACACAGAGCTGCTCAGTAATACTAACAACTCTAGTCTCATCAGATATTACTGCAAAGAAGGGTGATGACTTGGCTTCTTTGGCTATGACAGCAAGCACACAATCGGCTACAGCTTTGAGAATGAATTCTGACTTAACCCAGATGTATACTTGACATTTAATGGAATCTTTTTCAGGTCACAGAATCTGACTCTTTGCTTATCAAGTCAAAATTTTCCAGAAAGGCACCCTTATTTAATGAACTTTCGCTTTCATCATGCCCCCTGAATGCTATGTTTGTTTTAGCTATTGTAATATCACTGTTCAATAGTGTCTTAACATATTCCCTATTGTGAAGAATCTGCTGTTTATGTTGGCTATCAAGTTGTTGATGAACATCACAAGGCAACTGTGAAATTTTGAGGCTGAGCCATTTTTCCATAGCAATAACTTGGTAGCCTATGTGCCTTTTTCATGCTTTAACGACTTTTCATGTGTCTTCTTCCAGTTACTAGAGCAACTAGTTGGTAAATGCCATTTCTTAGTGCCCCATTAGCACCAAAGAGTCTGCATGCAAAGCAGTAAACTCTGTCATCAGTCACGGAGTATTCAAGCCACTCATACCTACCATACCAATCACATTGAAAAGGCCTGGTCTGAAAACCAAACTGTACTTTTGGATACATTTTTAGTCTTGGTTGTGTGGGTTTCATCTTCAGGTCTCATAAATTCTCCTTTATTAGAATTTCAGGTTTTCACTTGTGCTGGGTCATTGTAATATATATATATATATATATATATATATATATATATATATATATATATATATATATATATATATATATATATATATATACATACACACATACTAGTGTTCGTATATTCATACACACATATACAGTAGATATTAATCATAATCCTGTGCATGCATTAAGTCTGTATATATTAAAAAGGATAGATAATATCTTATCCTATCTAGATGGGATGAAGTACCAGTTGCAACGGTCATTATTTAACCATCTCGCCACCCAGTAGTGGGAAAAACAGAACAAAGAATAACTAATAATTCCATAAAAGTATTTGTAAACTTGAATGTGCGTGTGTGTTATCATAAATATAATTGTATGTATGTATGCATGTACGTGTGTGTATATATATGTATATATATACATACATACACATATATATATATATATATATATATATATATATATATATATATATATATATATATGTGTGTGTGTGTGTGTGTGTGTGTGTGTGTGTGTGTGTGTGTGTATGATGCACTTGGTATTTATCTATGTGGAATCCGAACCACATTATAGCGAAGAAATGAATTTCTATCATAAATAATTACTCTAACTATAATTACATATATACACACACATCATATATATATATATATATATATATATATATATATATATATATATATATATATATATATATATATATATATATATATATATATATATGTATATATATATATATATATATATATATATATATATATATATATATATATATATATAAATATATATATATATATATATATATATATATATATATATATATATATATATATATATATATATATATATATATATATATATATATATATATATATATATACTACACCCAGTTCAAAAGAAACAGGATAGCAAAAGAAAACGTGGCCCTCATTATGTATAACTGAATCACGAAAATATGGAACGTGATGAATATATAAATAAAGATAAAATCCACGAAGGAAACGGAAACACTGGAGTGCTGCGAGGCCTTTCGACACTAGTTCTTTACTTAGCAGACTGAAAAAATGTAAAGGTATGTTTACAAAGAAAGCTCATATAATACCCATCTGTCATTGCATGAGCTTTCTTCTCAAATGCTCTGTATATTTGTTTCAGTCTGCTAAGATGATGTCGAAAGGCCTCTGCCTCTCCAGTATTTCCACTAAATGAACCCTATCTTTATTTATATCTATTCATCGTTCCATACTGTGATTCAGTTATACACAATGAGAGCCACGTTCATCTGTTCCTATTTGAGTACTGCGTAGTCTTACCTTCTCCAAGTCTCTTTCGGCTGTTCGACCAGAATTCAGCTCAAGTTCCTGAAGAGTCAATGTGTCTGAACAGAAGTGCTCCTAAATCCTTCTACCACGCCGTTTGAAGATATGACAATCACCCATTCAACTAATTCCCAGTGCCATGATGTTAAAGCATACATAACGGCCTGAAAGCAAGAAGGAGAAGAAAGATTTAGAAGACTAGAAAAATGAAATTTCATTTAATCATTTCTATCGGATAATTGGAAGGACTCGCTGCGACAAGAAATTTATGGAAAACTTCGTAGGACTACAGATGCCCTAACAAGAAAACTCGACAGAAAACTAAAAAATCTTATTGATAGCAGTGACTGGACTAATAGTGCACGCAATGACTGTGTTATAAATTTATCAAGTAAACAAATAAGTGAAAATGTTGTAGGTGCGCTCCGGATATGGTTTATCCTTCTTTGTATCTAACAGACCCTCGAAGACAAGTGTCAAACTGTTTCCCGTTTAATAAACAGCAAGGCAAGGTGGGGCAGTGTCTGCCATATCTTTACGATATCCAAACTTACTCATCAAATCTGGGAAAAGTGGCGCGTCTGAAGCAATACCCTACATATTAGTGTTGATTTTGGTGTGACTATGATATTGATAACCAAGAATATCGAAATTTATAATTAGCGACGTAGGTGCTACTGACTGAAATGATCGATTGTTGTTTACAGCTCTAGTTGCCTCCACCCGAGGCGAAGGTGGGTAGGATTGATATTGGGGTCTGGAATTATAACGAATCATTTTGAAAGATTCCAGTTCCTTCTTTCATTGATGATGGTCACTTCGGAATTCCCTCGTCGACGGTCAAAAGTTATGGTGGAAGTAAAAGTCGTTAAGTTGTCTGTAAATCCGCCATTGTCCATGAAACAAGGAACTGGAATCGGTCAGGGCGAGGATAATCCGAGGCACCATTCTCAAACGCTAATGTTCAGTGGACACCCACAAACTCAATGCAGGTGGAAGGAAGGAAAGGAGATATGAAAACAACAACTGATCATCACTTTCAAGATGCCTGAATATGTCTAATATATATATATATATATATATATATATATATATATATATATATATATATATATATATATATACTATACTCTTTCTTTCTCTATATATATATATATATATATATATATATATATATATATATGTATTATAATTAGCAAGAACTCGCTAGAAAATTGCTCCCTCTTTTTTTTTCGTTTACTGTCTGCCGATCGATTGATAGACATATCTGTCTATCGACATGCGTGCCTACCTATCTATCAGCCTGAGCTGGACCACGGGGTTAGCACGGTCAGAGAATAGGGATTAAGAACCGATTGTAGGCCCTCCCACTTTAAGTAGATAATTCCTTATTCGAGGCAAAAGTGAATCAGTCTGGCCGCTTCTTTTCAGGCAACCACCCCCCCGCCCCCGCCGCAGACATCGCTGAAATGACTCACCTCTATAGTGCATGGACATGCCCCTGCCATAGGAGGGCATGGCGACAAGCAGACCAGGACTCGGTCCTCAGACGCACGCTGGACGACATGGGTTAAAAACCAGACAGACACACTCACCACCAAGCCCTTGGCTGGACGATGCCCTTAGCCCACGATGTCTCCATCTAACCCCGTGGCCTTTCACAGTATACTTTTACCTTCGTGCACTTCAACCAACAACCACGTGTTCCTTTCGCTGCTTGCCCGATCGATAACCCACTCCATTGCCTGGTGCTTCGTGAAGTTCCCACAGGTGGCCCCTCAACGTTGAAGCCCTGCATCCTACCACGTGGAAGATTGCATTCGCCCTCGGAAATCGGAAGTCATCCACGGACCGCCTTCTGCGCTGGAACCAAATCTCCCTTACGGTAAAGTGCTCTGAAAGACGTCCATTCAGTCATGCTTTTCCTCGTAAAATTTACTTAATTAGAGTGCCAGTAATCACAGAATCTCTTGTCAAATGTCTGTGCTACTTGAGTGTCGGCAGTGCTAAGCCATTATTAATTCATCGAAGCCCATTGGCACCCTCAGTGCAGCTTCGGTGTTATCCCCTTTGTCTGTTTTTCGTACTGGCATTATGGTTGTGTATCTCTCATTCAGAGGGACCCTATAGCATGGAAATCTTCTCGGACTGTGTCTAGAATCTGATTTCATTCATCCCATAGGAATCCCCTTCAGGATCAATAATTTAGTGCATTTCTCTTTCTGAACTAATGTTCTTTATGTAAATATACTCCTGTGGTTGCGTGTTTCATTTCCTTCAGTAGTAAGAACATTACGCTCATATGAAATTCCTTTTCTCTTGTTTTATGTTTCCTGGACCCAATAGTCAGAATCCTGGGCCAAAGTATCTGTAGCTGTAAACTACCTGTCTCTGAAAATATCTCAAACCAGATTGCCCAGGAAAGACATAAAATGGCAACCTTTGTAAATTCTCGTTTTAGCGGTTGCATCCACCCCCATCTGTTTTCTGCTTTTGTTTGGGTTTGCATCTGCCAAATCAGCAATTAGCAAAGCTACGCTGGGTATGAGACAATTATGAACCTTTTGTGTAAAACCAGCACACAGATCCGGAAATTCCATGTAGATAAATTGTGTTTATTTTAGCATAGGAATTTTAAAGACGTGACTGAGTCTAGGAAAAAATACTAGGGGCGCATGCCAAGAAAAAAAAAACGAGAGAGGAGAACCGCTGAAATTTAGATTTTGTTTATGATAGGATATTTAGGTATTAACCATTTCGAGGAATTGTGCTATATTTCCTCCTTCAAAATCAAACAGATTCATGATCGCAAAACCTAGTTAGTCATGTAGTCACATTTTCCCACGTGGGATGAAGTCAGCTAGAATCGCTGATTTTCTTTTCTCTCTCTCTCTGCTCTGGTACCGCTTGAAAGGTAAGTTCAGATAGACAAATAGACTTGAGTGGCAGGCAAGCGTGGGTGATTTAGGACCCCCCCAAAAAAAATTTTTTCCTTTTCCCACAATTAGCATTCGGAAATTACGTTGAATGTTGCTAGGATTTGTTTATTTACTTTTCCCTTGTTTACCCCGGGCTCGTTCCAGCAAAATTTTTTTTTCCTCATTCTTTTTTTTGTTTTTCTTTGTTTTGTGTGTGTGTTTGGGGTTATTCTTTTGTGTGTGTGTCGTCTACTCATTAAATTAAGGACGCTATCATTTCAATATTCTTTGCCTGAAATCTCCCCAATAAGCCCGCTCACAGCCATTAATTTGAGTGAGACCATTTCATTTCAATTCAATCCCCAATAAGCCCGCCTCGTCGGTAATTTGGTGGACCAATTCATTTCCAAATCAGTCCCCAATAAGCCCACCTCTCTGTCTAGTAATTTGGTGAGACCAATTCATTTCCACTTCCAGTCCCCAATAAGCCGCCTCGTCGGTAATTTGAGTGAGACCATTTCATTTCAATTCAGTCCCCAATAAGCCCGACTCGTCAGTAATTTAGTGAGACCAATTTAGTCCCCAATAAGCCCGCCTCGTTGGTAATTTGGTGAGACCAATCATTTGCTAATTGTCCCCAACCAAACTCGTTTTGTCGGTAATTTGGGAAGCCAATCATTTGTTAATCGTCCCCAAATCAAAACCGTTTTGTCGGTACCTTGGGAGACCAAAGAATTCCAATTCCTCAGAGTTTTGGCCATTCATGTAAAGTCACCATGGTCTCTCTGTTGGTACAAGTGATGCATATTATACCGGACAACTCCTTCCTATGCAGGAAAATTTTGTGTATCACTTGAGTCGACCCCACCTGCAAAATGTCGGCAAAATCTCAGCAGAGCGAGGACTTTAAGTTCTTCATGTCCTCCGGGAAGGAACTCGGCCTTTCCGGGAAAGATCTAAAAGACTGGGTACAGGAGAGGATGGACGATAAAGAGCCAGAACGGGAGGCAGCAAGATTAGAAAAGAGGCAGAACGGAGGCAGCAAGATTAGAAAAAGAGGCAGAGCGGGATGCGGCAAGATTAGAAAAAGAGGCAGAACGGGAGGCAGCAAGATTAGAAAAAGAGGCAAAATGGGAAGCAGCAAGATTAGAAAGAGAGGCAGAACGGGAGGCAGCGAGATTGGAAAGGAGGCCCTAGAGAGGAGAGAAGTGTGGAACAAGGGCAGCGGATTAGAGAGGGAGGCTTTTTCTAGAGAGAAGGGAGGCAGAAAGAATAGGGAATGAGAAGAAGCGTGCCCATGAACTCCAGATGCTGGCACACCATGGCACTCCTCCCGGCTCCGCCTGGGGATGAGGGCCTGGCCAGGCCCACTCATTTATGCCCAAGTGGACGAGAAGCTGAACGGAGTATATTTCGACAGGGCCGAGAGAAAGATCCTGGAATGTTACCCTCTCCCCCACCGAACTCTCTCTGGTAGTAACTAAATTCCTCAGTGGAAGGCACTGATTGCCTGGCAGCCCTACCTGCGGCTGACCAGGATTACTGGGACGTCGTGTAAACCATCCTGAGTATGAGATAACCCCTGAGCGGCTGGAGGAGGCGATGGAGGGCAAGTCAAGGAAGTCGGCCAAACTTGGAGGCGGGTGGGCCTACCAGTCAGGAGTGCGCCCACTGCAGAAGTGGTTCAGATCTGTGGGAGTCAAGACCCTTGCAGACTCCATGAGACCAAATGAAAAAAGAGCACTTCTTGCTCTCATGCCTCCGCCCTCGCCGCGCACATAGGGAGAAAGGCCCTCGGCGTTGGTGGAATGCTGTCTTGTCGCCCGACTCCTGGGATCTCATCACCCCCTGGAAAGCTCCTGCAGCGCAGAGGAATTAGTCCACCAGCCTGCCTTTCGGTGCCCATCCACCAGAAAATGGGTAATCACAGACCCCTGTTATCGCGGGTTCTGTAGAAAAGATCGGGCATTCAAAGAGCAATGCGAAATAAACCACCAGAACCTCTTTCTCCGGAAAACCAACTAATAAGTCTCCTGCGCCACTCCGCCAGGCTCAGTCTTGAATTTCAGCCAAATCTTTTGCACGGCGTGCAAGGTTTATGGCCACTCTCCCTCATGGGCAAAATGCCCTAGAAATAATAAGTCCAGTAATCCTACCATCGCCCTGGCAGTTATGAATCCTGAGTCCTTAGGCCCTCCAGCCGAAGGTCCCATATATGTGGCACCTCCTTGTGGTAGATACTCAGCACGCCAGGTCAAGGCATTTGACAACTCTGGCGTGCAAATTTCCCTCATAAGGAAAGACAAAGTTCCCTATGGAGCTATCATAAACCGACGCAAACTCCTCACAATTGAGGGTATCAACGAATTCAAAATGATACTCCCTACTGTCCAATTGAGAGTCACAAGACCTCATACATCTAAAATTTGCAATCTTGCAGTAGCAAGCTATCCTCCCGGAGGTTATGACATCCTCCTGGGACAGGACTTCCAGTCCCCATTTAAGTTGCCACAATCACTGCCAGTGCCAGGGCCCCAATCAGACCTCACTCCAGAAGATTCCAAAATCGATTCCAAATCTCTGCCAGTGCCACTTGCATGCACTGAGCCATGCCAAACTTCGTCCGTAACAGGCGATGAGCAAATTCCAAAGCAAATAATAGTGCCTGCCCCTGCCTTAGTGCCAGTGCCAGAGCATACCCCCAATCTCCATTCCAGAGATCCCAATAAGGACCCCCTCTCTTCTCCCAGCTTGGCTCCACTACCAGTGCCGTCAAGGGAGGACGAATCCTGCCGACCACAGCGGAAGCTCACCTAAAGGTGCGGCCTCGCAACCCATGCCTAAGCCAGTCATTCCTACCTGGGAGCCCTTCATGCCCCCCCGACCAATTCCTCTCTGTCTCAGTCCTCCGCAGACATAGCAGTGAGTAATGATTCTGCCGTGGTTCAAATAGCCGATGAACTCTAGGAACTGAGACGGATCGTGATAGAGCTTGCAAAAAAGGCCCCTGCGTTGGCCGTCAAGGAAGCCGATACAGGTGGCACTCCAAAACCCTCCCCAGGCTCGGTTACACCGATTCCCCAGCCAAGACAAACCATCAAAGTCAGAAGGGTCCGTGGGGGAAAATACCATGGGCGTTGATAATTCCAGGTGGCTTCAAGAGAGCTCCCAAGCTCTCCTGGCACCCGTGCCAACCCGGTACAGTGCCATCATTTTATCCCTGTAGGAGCTTTGGCACCTCTGTCAGAAGAGGATGTCAGGGTCCTTCAGTATTCCTTTCTCTCTCTCTCTCTCTCTCTCTCTCTCTCTCTCTCTCTCTCTCTCTCTCTCTCTCTCTCTCTCTCTCATACTATGTCCTTTATTCTTCCTCAAATACTTCCTTTCCTTCCTTTTGATTAACCATCACGTTTATATTATGCCTTACCCAGGCCCTCATTTTACCTGGATCACTTCTGCTCATGCAGAATGCCATGACAGATATACCAACACTATAAGCCCTACGACTCCCCATTCATGCCTACCACAGCATGATGCATTTAAAAATGCGATATGCCATCGCCATTAGTTAATATTACATAAGTGCCAACTTGGCACAGTGCCATTATTGCGGATTCTGGCAAAATGATCCTGCCAGAGGGGTCGCGCCCTTTGTTTATCTTTGAGACTGTCATGGGCCAAGAATAATCCTAGCTGTTTACTATAGGCTAAAGAATGTAATTTTATATATTTGATCAACATGTAGTTACAACAATTTATGTTTAATTTGGGTTTGCCATTTATTCTTTTGTTATTTTATACCTCATGTAGATGTTGATTGCCACAAGAGGGCACTTAAAAGATCAGTGCCACCTTTGTAATACAAGAGCGTGGCCGCTATCCAGAAAGGCGGAGGCATGTCCTTGCCTTCTTGTAATATCAGGAACTTCCTTCCACCACCCCTTTTCTTTGTACTTGTTTTAGCGTCTAAAAGTAAAGTCCCCATCGTAGGTAAATGGCAGACCAGCAAAATGAATAAATAAGCCTTGGCTGAAATAATTTCTACTTCCTTTGATTAAAACCTTTTCAGGCGCTTTTTATAAGTGTTATAAGAGTGTCATGAGACTCTGTGCCAAGTCTGGCACGGGTCTACTAACCAACGTAAATTACGATGTCAAGTAAACCTAATTATATTTCGTCATTTCAACGCCGCTTAAAAGGCAAACTAACCACATGCATTTAGGGGATATCTAGAATTAAGTAACCATGTATTCTAATTCTTGAACATCACCATATTTATTTACCAACAGCCTCATATACCGTGGCCTTATAATCCTAATTAACTCACATTGATCGATTAACCTTATAAATTTATCACTTTGTAGCCAAAAGCACAGTAATTACTCTTTTGCAAGTGTTGAAATTACCTTATGTCCTGTTAGAGTAATTTGTTCCAGTATGTTATCAACAGTAATGCCGCAGAATTTATAGATACTTTAGAAGTAAAGTTCATTGCAAGGCAGAATGTAGAGTAACGTAAAGCATTTTCCGCGCATTCTTGCGTATTTCGATGTTCACACCGTGAAGGTGTGTACATCATCTTGGGAGCTATTATAATTAGCAGAACTCGCTAGAAAATTGCTCCCTCTTTTTTTTCTCTCTCGTTTAATGTCTGCCGATCGATCGATAGACGTATCTGTCTATCGACATGCGTGCCTACCCATCTATCAGCCGGAGCTGGACTAGGGGTTAGCACAGTCAGAATACAAGGGATTAAAACCGATTGTAGGCCACTCCCTTTAAGTAGATAATTCCTTATTCGAGGCAAAAGTGAATCTGTCCGGCTGCTTCTTTTCAGGCAACCCTCCCCACCGCCCCAGCCTTCGGACATCAGCTGAAATGACTCACCTCCGTATGTGCCTGGAGCGTGGCCCCTGCCCATGAGAGGGCATAAAGCATTAAAGCAGACCAGGGCTCGGTCTCAGGCATGCTGGATGACATGGGTTAAAGACCAGACAGATACACTCACCACCACACCCTTAGCTGGACGATGCCCTTAGCCCACAACTTCTTCATCTAACCACGTGGCCTTTCACCGTATACTTATACCTTCATGCACTTCAACCACCAACCACGTGTTCCCTTCGCTGCTGGCCCCATCGATAACCCACTCCATTTACCCTCACCATCGAAGCCCCTGCATCCTACCACGTGGAAGATCGCATTCGCCCTCGGAAATCGGAAGTCATCCACGGACGCCTTCTGCGCTGGAGACCAAATCTCCCTTACGGTAAAGAATTACGAAGAGCGTCCATTCAGTCATGCTTTTTCTCGTAAAATTTACTTAATTAGAGTACCAGTAATCACCAGATTTGTTAACTTTCACCGGTGCTACTCGAGTGTCGGCAGTGCTAAGCCATTATTAACTCATCGAAGCCCATTGGCACCCTCAGTGCATCTTCGAATTCATTATCCTTTTATTTGTTTTCATTACTGGCGTATAATTTGTGTATCTCTCATTTCAGAGGGACCCTATGTCATGGAACCTTCTCGGACTGTGTCTGGAATCCCCCAGTTTCATTCATCCCGTGGGAATCCCCTTCAGGATCAATAATTTAACTGCATTTCTCATTTCTGTACTAATGTTCTTTATGTAAATATACTCCTGTAAGTTGACCCACGTGTTTACGTAATATTTCCCTTCAGCAGTAAGAACCTTTTTTCTCTGTGTTTATGTTTCCCTGGACCCAATAAGTCAGAAGCACAAGGCTAAAGTATCTGTAGCTGCCGCTACTTGTCTCAGAAAATATCTCAAACCAGATTGCCCAGGAAAAAACACACCAAATTAAAAAAATACATATATATATATATATATATATATATATATATATATATATATATATATATATATATATATATATATGACTGCAGATTTTGTTTCATAACTACATACAAAATATTTCAACTACACATTGCATACTTAATAAACTATATTTACATTTCATTCATTCCCACATGGTTCGCATTTACATTAAATTTACAGTTTTTGCAGCTTGTTTGTCATTTTCCAAGAGGAGGTAATTTCTCTGTTCAAAATTCATAGCCCGAAAAACGTACGGCAACGTACAAAATAAGTTATAGCATTAAGTGCCCAATGTAGGTAGAGAGCTTTTGATAGCGCCTCCACCAGTTTTAGTCCTTCTCCATGATAACATTTGAACATGTTTTCCATAGTTTTTTTAACTGTTCCTAAAATGCCTTTGATGTTTTATTTTAGCTTTTCCTCTTCTCTGCTTATTGCATTTATCCATGTATTTTTCCTGTTGGCAGACATGTGCCAGAACCCATATTCAGGAAATTTATGGACAACAAAGCCTCCAAAGTATTCTAGACCTTCTTCCTCAATAGCTTCTGCAAAATCACTGACCTTGGGTCTTTGGTGGATGTTCTGTCATTTTCCTCCCCAACAGAATCCCAGTTATCATGTAAGCAAAATAATATTGCTGATAGACTTAATTCCATTTGAAGAGATTCATTATCATCATCAGCAGGGAGATAAGAAAAACAACCAGATGATATGTTATTGCCTTCAACTGCCATCAGTATTGTAATTTAATCCCATGAGGGAACTATTTTTCCCTAGAAGATGTGATCTAACTCAATGCTTAAGTGGACACAGATGATGCGTGCTGGTAACATACTCCCATTTGCCGCATGACAAAGCAAAGAAGTGTTCTAGACTGTCCTGATTCAGCCTGTTAGTTGATACATATGAAATATTAAATTTTGCCTTTACCATCTTAAGCAATTAAAGCAAAAACTTGGAAGAGATGGCCAACCCTTGCTTCAAAAATGCTGCAGTGATTTGGCAGTCGTTTCGGATAAAAGTTGCGCTGCTAACTGAAAGCTCGTAAGTAGTTCTGAGATCCTTTGTGCTTTTCATTATGAGTTCCTTTACTGATCCACTGTTTATATGAGTGTTGACAGATGTTACAAAACCTGAATCTAGAAAGTTATTTCTTATTAAATTAACAAAATGTGGAGCATCGCCAAATACGAAAATATTCCTATTAGAATCTGCTGGATTTGTAAATGAGGTTGTACCCATACTTATGCCTAATGTATTCCATAACCGAACCTTAATTGGGCTAAGATCATTAACTATGGCCACCACATGATAACCAGCGCCTTCTGTTTTCTTAATCACAACAAAAAGTATTGGCTTCGCCACATCAATATCAAAATCATAATATTTGGCATTTTGTTGAGTGACAGCAGTGAAACTACAGTAAGACACAAGACCTATTGATGTAAAAATACGGAAGTACAAATGTTTTCTTGCTTAGTTTGGAAAAAAATGGGAAGCCAGTAGCCTGACCTGTGATAAACAAGGTCGGTGAGTATCTCGTGATGTCATAATTCGGGATGTGCAAGTAGCTACCAATTTTATGCCTCCCGTAAGTTGACCTCCCTTTCTTTGGACCTTTCCCACACAGGCAAATTATTCTGCCAAGTAGATGGTGTAGCTGTGGGTTCCCCCCTAAGGTGTTCTTATCTCGAACCATACATGGCCAATTTAGAAGACACAAGCATTTATTAACCATGAAAAACCCGAAATCTATGCAAGATACATTGACGACATTTTCATTGCAATAAACAACAAACAAGATGTACAGAAGCCGAAAGACATCTTTACAGAAAAATCTGAGGCTAAATTTCACTATCAACCATACTTTAGACCAAAAACTACCATTCTCAAACGTATTAGTAAACACAGAGACAACGGTATACAGAAAGGCGACTAACGTTCGGGCGTTGCGTTAATGGGAGAGGTGAGTGCCCCGAGGCATATTGGACAGAATATGACAGTTGCTCGCAAACAATGGATTTGAAGACAAAATGAAGCAATCAGAAATACAAAACAAGAAGACAGGACAACAAGTAACAATATTTTACTAGACAAATTTTAACAACGAATACAACAACAGCAATGTCAACAAGAAAATAATTAATAAGGGAGCTAGCCGCGAGCTCTCTACACCGACAAACACATGGGGATATTGCAAGCCCAACCCACTGGCATCCTTTGTAATGAAAAACAATACCTATGGACCCCCACTGGAGTAGATAACTACCAATGTAGCATGTGAACTTATTTGCCCAGAGGAGGAATGCAGACGTTCCAGTGAAAGCTACATCGGTAGGACATTAACTACACAGACAGCGATTACTGGTGCACAGAAGCTCGGGAGCCATCTTTCAACACTACACAGACAAACAAGACAAGAAATCATCGTTACAAGAACTGATAGATAACTCCAGTATAGAATGTAAATACAATACATGACCTTAACAGAAGCTGTGTGACTAACTACAAACAAGCCCACGCTAAACGTCCAGATGGAAGGAGATAGGGCCCTACCCTCCCACCACCCCAGGGAAAGGAGACAGGGTCAAGGTCACTGCCAAAACAAGCCACGGCCAAATACCACAGACGAAGAAATTAATTTTATTAGTAATATAAGAACTAGAAAATGTAAAACTAATGCTATAATGTAGTTAAACTATTTAATATGTAAATATAATAGAAATAGCTAATAACCTCCCTAGGAAACTAAGCATTATAAATAAAAAGTAATAGCAACCCCCAAACCCAAACTGCAGTCCTCTACGAGCTATAAATAGAATGGAGGATGTTATTGTACCTCAGTTACCAACTTGCTGGACAAAGCCTGTGACACAGGCATAACGGACCATAGCAAGTGAAATAAATGGAAACCACACCCTGACTGTGTGTTCTTATCCAAATTCTTGAAGAAAGGCCGAAAGCAGAAGTGGGGAAATATGAAAAAGTCGGTATCAAAGACGTTGATGCCACAGAGGCTATCGACTACAACAAAAGTTGTGAAAGAAAAAAACTGCCGAAAAATCATATATATATTCTGGGTGTTTTGAAATTAGAGCCCCCCCTCAACAAAAATAATGGAAAGTTATGAAGTTTTCTGCTATAGCCTATCTCCAATTTGGGTACATTATTTTAAGTTTCTATTAAGCTATTTTTCATTTTACATTTCTTGTATTTTCAGACTGAGTCACGGAGTTACAGTAGATACAGCCATGGCTAACGACTCGGAGGAAATCAGATGGATTGACCGAATCCGGGCTATAACCTTCAGAGAGGCCAGGGATGCTGGCGCATCCTTCATTTCATGTTCCTAGATAGCTAAATACATAAAAAGAGATGAATCTTTGTTAAAATAAACCGGAACAACAATCCATATGACTGTCATCGAGAAAAGAGTGAGAATCTTGGAAGGCCTGAAGTCCTTTCTCAGGAGTCAAAAGACATCATAAGCTGAGGCAGTGGATAGACCAAGAAAGTCTTTACGTAGATTGGCGCTTGAACTAGAAACAAAAACAGGAAAGAAGAAGTTATAGTGCTGTATATTGTGAGTTGAAAAATCTGGTATCTAGCCATTTCATGTTATCAGCAAGCCCAACATCACTCAGCAACAGAGAGAAGACGGGTGCATGGTTTTGTGGTTCATTTCTTAAAGATTGGGATGAAGCTGACTTTCTCCATGTTTGCCGCATCAGATGAATTCTTCATTTACACAG
>NC_089771.1:9256110-9263610 GCF_040412425.1 Macrobrachium rosenbergii
AAGTTAATATATATATATATATATATATATATATATATATATATATATATATATATATATATATATATATATATATATATATATATATATATATATATATATATATATATATATATATATATATATATATATATATATATATATATATATATATATGTACATATATATATATATATATATATATATATATATATATATATATATATATATATAGATATACATATCATATATATATATATATATATATATATATATATATATATATATATATATATATTGTGTGTGTGTGTGTGTATAGATATATATATATGTATATATATATTCTTATATATTTCCATACGTCCATTTTATCCAGTTAGATAGAAATGAAAATTTAACATTGGCTGAGAAGACGCCATGACGAGGAAGTGAACTGAGTTAGGGCTAACCCCTCAGATCGCTTGATTTGGGGTAAACAGTACCACTCCCTATCCCCACCATCGTATGTTTTGGGGGTCAGGGAGCCGTTAGTGACATAGGGGCGAATCCGGGATGTAGATAGGCTATTATCCTAACTCTTAAGTCCTTAATTACAAGACCTATTTTCCCTATTTTCTTTCGCTGGTTGTGTGATTGCTTTCAGATTGCCAGTTTCCTGTGCTCCAAGCCAAACAAAGCGGACATAATTCCTGTGAGATGGGCGACCCACTCTATACCCAGCCACCACCATGTCAGTGGTGCTTCTTTTTCGTCTCCTTACGCTGGCAAGGAATGTGAGACTCCTGCAGCCAGAAGTTGTCTACTGCCACGAGCTCTCACGCCAGAACGATATAGGTACGTGTGGAAACATTCGTTCCCAAGCCAGTTTCTTTTTCTTCTCGTGAATTTTTCTCCATTTTCCGAATTTCCAACTTTTCATTTTCTTAAACAAAGCCCCTTTGTCAACCCTAATAACCAAGCTGGCCCATGATTCGCCCTAAGCTATATTAAATTAATTCAGTGATCAGAATTAGATTACTCCCTCCATAGTGTTACCATGGACTAATTAAATTTAATTGATCAATTCCTCCATTGTGCATAATTGAGTTCATGTGAGAGAAACTCGTTTGGTTTTGAATGCTAATCTGGAATTCTCTTCCAGAACCAGTTATCCTGCCCCCTCTGATGGTCTGTGTCCCTGCCTAGAACGAAACCGTAGCACATATGTTTAATTGCCATCCTGCCAAGTGCCAGAGTCTTCTATTTAGCAGTCTGGGACACCAACGGTCCCCCCCTTGCTCACCCTGTTGTGTTACAGCAAAAAACCAACAAAAATCCATTAACCAGTGGCAACCTTCACGGTCAGTTGCGTGTCTGACTATTTCAGGGTCGTAGCCTTTTATATTCAGCAAATTACTACGCATGGTGTAATTTTATTGCACATTGTATTTGCTTGCTTGCTGCTCCGTTAGCCTTTTCATCTTAATTTCCTGATTGCTTCATTTGTAAATAAATTCAATTTAAAGTAATTAGCTTGTAAAGTCACCAATTCGGCGCCAGGATAGTGTTTCGGCGGCGCCATTAATTAAGTCTCCGCTGAGCTTGTTTTCTTTGGTGACTTCCCGTTTTCTTCAAGCTAAATTAGTCACGCCTAAAACGTGCCAGGTCACGCATTTTAATCATTTTTACTTTATGGTATTTATACGAATGTCACACATTGTGTATCACATGTTTCTTCATTCACAGGCATCAAGACTGTATCTATATTGTGTCTCTGTATGTTTCGTATTGTAATTCGTACTCGTTCACTGCATATTATTGTTTATTGTTTCGACCTCAGGTCACAGTCAATTCCATTGTCTCTCACGGCCCGGCGCCAGTCGGCCGCAATATAAGCCGCCTGGATCTGTAATAAATCAGCAGTAACCTTTACCTGCTCGTTTCTTTGACACCTTACAGTGGTGACCCCCGGAGTATCCCGGAGCCATTAGCGGACTCACACGGCGACTCAGTCTTGGCTCCAGGATTTCTCCAAAAAACGCTCTTTAGCGGCCTAAACACGGCGCTGTAACCAGCGTTTGAGCGTGCTGACTCGTCGGCGTACCCCACCAGCGTCACTAGCGGAACCACCACGGCGCACGCAAAGTGCGTACTGACGCCAGTATCCTACTCCAGTAAGGGGTCAAAGGAGCGAGCATGGGCGCGGATATCCCCTCCTTCATGCAGTTAAGCGCGGACCCCGCGGACTCCCGGTTTACCTACCTCCCATCGCAGCGCGCCCGCCCCGCATCGAGGCCCTCCTCAACTCCACTGGCGCCCGAACACACGCACGGCCGGGCAACACAATCGCGGGGCCGCCCTCACCCTAAAGCTGCGCCCGTTTCGCAGGGCAACCCATCGAGGTGGCTGCGCAGGGTGGAGAGCCACTTCAGAATCGCGGACCTCACGGACGAAATCCTACAGGCCGACACAGTGCTCAACGCCCTTCCGGAGGACGTGTACAACAAACTCATCTCGCGGGTACCGAAACACTCACCCTCACATACAGCACCACAAAAAAAGTTCCTCCTCGAAGCTTGCTCCCTGCCCATCGCCGGCGGGCGCCCGTGCTATCGACCTTGCCAATAATCCACGCCACGACCTCGATCCAAGAGGCGCCAGGGCATGGTCGTAGATCTCCTGTCAACACCAGTCTCGGGTGGCACGAACAAGCGGCAGGAGATAAGCTTCGTACGGGAAATTTTCCTTCGCCAACTCCTCCCGGAAGTACGCAACCAGATCGCTCACCCCTACACCATGCCTGTCGAGGACCTCATAGAGGCGGCACAACACCTCACAGACTCCGTCAAGGCTTCACAGCGGCTAAAACCGGCCACTCAGCCGGTCAGCTCCGTCCAGCCTGAAGAGGACGTAGAGCAGCCCGTCAACGCCATCGCCAACAGACGTCCACCGAACCACAGTAGCGGTGGTCCCCGGCTTCTGCCGCTATCACAAGTGGTTCGGAAAAGACGCCCGAAACTGCCTGCCGCCCTGCTCGTTCAACCGTTCAAAAAGCGGGGTGGCGGTGGCCAGCAGGACAGGCCGCCATGGCAGCCGAAGAACCCAGGGCCTCAAAAACAGTAGGTTTCTACGTCCGCGACACCGTCTCGGCAGGATGATGCTGGTCGACACAGGAGCCTTCAAGTCGGTCTTCCCAGAATCAGAGAGGACCGCAACCAGACACCAGACCCGCCGCCTTCCTGACGGCCGCCAACGGAACCCCCATCCTCTCCTCACGGCACCAGGCTCCTGTCGATCTCCATCCTTGGCCAGAGTTACTCCTGGGACTTCATCGTCGCGGACGTAGGAACCCCCACTCCTGGGGCCGATTTTCTGGCGCACTTCGGCCTGCTAGTCGGCGTGGGGCGCCAGCGCCTCCTCGATACCGACTCCTGCCGGTCTCTCCGTAACGGCGGGACCCAGACCCACCATCAGCGCCGTCGCCCCCCCACCAGCACGCACACCTTCTGTCGGAGTTCCCTGAGGTGTTTAAGCCCGAGCCGCCAAGTCCCCGGGCCCCAGCCAAGCACGGCATATACCACCATATAGTGACTAAAGGGCCCCCGACACATGAAGTTCCCAGGCTTCCCCCTCAGCGCCTTCAGGAGGCGAAAAAGCATTCGCGGAGATGGAACGGATGGGCATCTGCAGGAAAGCCTCCAGTCCATGGGCCTCCCCCTCCACATGGTGCAGAAACCGGACGGCTCCTGGAGACCCTGCGGGCGACTACAAACGGCTCAACATTGCAACGGAGCCCGACCACTACCCCTCTGCCCAATATGCAAGACCTTACGGCCTCCTTTCACGGGGCCAAAATATTCACTAAATTGGACCTTCTTAAATCTTATTTTCAGGTACCTGTTGCGCCAGAGGACATACCAAAGACAGCCATCATCACGCCCTTCGGGTCCTATGTGTTCGCCTTCTCCACCTTCGGGCTGAGGAACGCCGGGGGCCACCTTCCAGCGGCTCATGGACAGCATCCTGGGGACCTAAAATTCTGCGTCTGCTACGTCGACGACATTCTCATATTTTCCAGGTCTCACAGCCAACACCAGAGGCACATCAAAGCAGTCCTCAGCGCCCCAAAAGAAAACGGCCTCGTCGTCCGTTTTGACAAGTGTACATTCGGCGTCCAGAAAGCAGAGTTCCTGGGTCACGAGGTATCTCCGACAGGCGTCCGCCCTCTTACATCGAAAGTGGCAGCCGTGGCAAAGTTCCCGACACCCACCTCCATCAAGGCCGTCCAGGAGTTCCTTGGGATGGTAAACTTCTACAGGCGCTTCATCCCGGGATCGCGCACACCACGGCCCCCTGACGGAAGTCCTAAAAGGTCAACCAAGTCCCTGTCTTGGGACCCAGCCAGCAGCAGGCCTTTTCCCCGGACGAAGGCCGCCCTCACCAAGGCAACCGCTTTGGCACACCAGGATCCCAAGGCTCCCCTCCAGCTGACGACAGACGCCAGTAACGTTGCCTGCGGTGCTGTTCTGGAGCAAATCATCAACGGCGCCCCAGCCCATCGCCTTCTTCAGCAAGAAGTTCAATCCCCGCAGAGTCCCGATACAGCACCTTCGACAGGGAACTCTGCGCGATGTACCGCGCAGTTCGGCACTTCAAGTTCCTCCTGGAGGGGACGCCCTTCACAATCTTCACAGACCACCAGCCACTGGTTCACGCTTTCACGAAGCAAGGGGACGCATGGTCTTCCAGACAGCAGCGCCACCTCTCAGCCATAGCCGATTTTACCTGTTCCGTCAGGTACCTCCCGGCAAGAAAAATCCCGTAGCAGACGCCTCTCCAGAGTCGAGTTGAACGCAGTGCAGCTTGGGTGTAGATTACCAGGACCTTGCCAGAGAACAGGCCGCTGACCCAGAAACCCCAGCATACCGCACGCCATCACATCCCTCAAGTGGCGGACGTGACCTCGCCCGGAGGCCCCAGCCTGCTCTGTGACATCAGCACAGGCCAGCCCATGCGCTTTGGTTCCAGCCTCACGCCGCCGCCAGGTATTTGACATCATCCACGGCCTCTCACACCCCCTCCGGCAGGACCATGGCCAAACTGCTTTCAAAAAGTTCGTCTGGCACGGGTGCAAAAGGACGCCACAGCCTGGGCAAAACAGTGCCTGCAGTGCCAGACCAGTAAAGTGGGTCGTCACGCAGTCGGGGGTAGGCGAGTTCACAGCCAGGCGCCGCTTCGGCCACATCCACATCGACGTCGCCGGGCCCTTCCCCATCAGGCGGATCCAGATACCTCCTCACGGTGGTAGACCGTTCGACGAGGTGGCGAAAGCCACGCCCATGCAAGAAGCCACCGCCAGCGCGTGCGCCGAGGCCCTGCTCTCCAGTTGGGTTAGCGGCCGGCGTCCCGGACCACATCACAACCGACAGGGGCCCCGCTTCCTCTCCGAGCTGTGGTCTGCCCTGGCTCAACTGCTGGGAACCACGCACCACACCACCACAGCGTACAACCCAGCGGCCAACGGCCTGGTTGAACGGTTCCACAGGTCTTTAAAGTCATCCCTCATGGCCCGCTGCACCGCCGAGGACTGGAAACATCAGCTGCCGTGGGTCCTCCTCGGGTTGAGGACCGCCCCCAGAGCCGACGGCACCCCATCCGCAGCTGAACAAACCTATGGGGAAACCCTCGTGGTGCCGGGAGAGCTCGTGGACGGATGATCGCCACTCCCCATCTCTGCAGAGGCTCCGCGACGTGGCCGGCAAGTTCGCCCCTTGCAGGCGCTCATACATCGATAGAGCAACCACCTTCGTGCCGCCACAGCTGTCATCCGCCACCCACGTCTTCGTCCAGAGTCGACGCCGTCCGTCCACCACTAACTAAGCCCTACAGGGGACCCTTCCGGCGTGCTGGAACGGAACAGCAAGGCGTTCGGCTGGCACTTCCAGGCAGGAACAACTGGGTTTCCATAGACCGGCTAAAGCCCGCCTTCCTGCGGAGAGTCCCGGCAGCGTCGCAGCACCCCTTCCGCCCAAACGCACGCCAGCACGCCCTCACCACAGCAGGCGCGGCCGCCCAGGAAGGGACCGCCCAAACAGCAGCCTCACAGGCGGGAGGCCCCCAGTTATCCTCAGGAGCCGCGGCACCCTTCAGCGTCCCACCAGGTACAGGGATTAATCAGACGCGTCCCTCGTCTTGGGAGTATTTGTAAAGTCACCAATTCGGCGCCAGGATAGTGTTTGTGGCGCCATTAATTAAGTCTCCGCTGAGCTTGTTTCTTTGGTGACTTCCCGTTTTCTTCAAGCTAAATTAGTCACGCCTAAAACGTGCCAGGTCACGCATTTTAATCATTTTTACTTTATGGTATTTATACGAATGTCACACATTGTGTATCACATGTTTCTTCATTCACAGGCATCAAGACTGTATCTATATTGTGTCTCTGTATGTTTCGTATTGTAATTCGTACTCGTTCACTGCATATTATTGTTTATTGTTTCGACCTCAGGTCACAGTCAATTCCATTGTCTCTCACGGCCCGGCGCCAGTCGGCCGCAATATAAGCCGCCTGGATCTGTAATAAATCAGCAGTAACCTTTACCTGCTCGTTTCTTTGACACCTTACAAGCTGGTTAATTTATCCCCCCCTCATGGCGACCTCCAATTCTCTGTTTACTCAATTATGGTATCAAGGTAAGTCAGTTTATCCATTCCATGTATTGCTTACATTCTGGGTGTTTCAAGGCAGTTAACCCTTTAACGCCAAGCCCTATTTACAAAAACGTCTCCCGTATGCCAGCGGCGTTCGGTGAGTTAGCGCGAAGCGGAAAAAGTTTTTTCAAAAATCACAGCACGCTTAGTTTTAAGATTAAGAGTTCATTTTTGGCTCATTTTTTTCGTTGCGAGAAGTTTAGTATGCAACCATCAGAAATGAAAAAATATCATTATCATATATAAATATTGGAATATATGACAGCGAAAAAAAAATCGTATATAATTGTATACAAATCGCGCTGTAAGCAAAACGGTTAAAAGCTAATGAGTTAATTTTTTTAGTTGTATTGTACACTAAATTGCGATGATTTTGGTATATAACAAATTTTAAAACGATCAAAGCAACACAGAGAAAATATTATCACAAAATGATGCATGAATGCGTAATGCGGACGTAAGAAAATGTTTTTTCAAAAATTCACCATAAATCGAAGTATTGTGCTAGAGACTTCCCGTTTGTTGATAAATGAAGCTAATTGATTGAATATTATAGACTGTAAGTGTTTTAGCTTACAATTGCAGTTTTCGACCATTTCGGTCGAGTTAAAGTTGACCGAAAGTCGAATTTTTTCTATTTATCGTGATTTATATGAAAATATTTCAAATTTGATAAAAGCTACAACCATGAGTTATTTTCCGTTGTATTGTACATAAAATTGCGCACATTTTTATATATAACACTTTATGTAACGACTAATATAAAACGGTGCAAATATTACGACAACGAGACGAAAGAATTTCTGAGATGTTCGGCCGAGTTACCGCGCAGAC
>NC_089771.1:9268610-9271110 GCF_040412425.1 Macrobrachium rosenbergii
GGACAGCCCAGGGCCATGAAGGTGGACATTCTGTAGGTTAATGTCTTTTGGCAGGGGGTGAACTTTCCAACCCTGTCTCGGAGCCTCTGTGTTCCTATGTCGTCCCTGTCCTCTGCGACGAGTTCCCCCAGGACTACCAGAGTCTCCCCGTAGACTTTTTCCGCTGTGGGGGGGTCGCCGCTGGCTCTGGGGGTGGTCCTCAACCTGAGGAGGACCCAGGGCAGCTGGTACTTCCAGTTTTCAGAGGAGCAATAAGCCATGAGGGACGCCTTCAGAGACCTGTGGAACCTTTCCACAATTCCATTGGCTGCTGGGTTGTAGGTGGTGGTGATGTGGTGAGTGGTCCCCATTAGACGTACCAGGGCGGTCCACAGCTCAGACAGGAAAGTGGGTCCCCTGTCTGTTATGCCGTCTGGGACACCGAACCGGCTGATCCAGCTGAAGAGGAAGGCTTCCATGCATGCAATGGAGGTGGCTTCTTCCATGGGCATAGCTTTGGGCCACCTGGTGTAGCGGTTGACGATTGTCAGAAGGTATCTGGGTCCTCCTGATGGGGGAAGAGGTCCTACTACGTCGACGTGGATGTGCCCAAAGCATCTCTTTGGCTGGGGGAATTCATACGATTCGGTGTGCCATCCCACTTTGCTTGTCTGACACCGCATACACCATCTTGCCCAGGCCGTTTGCATCTTTCTGTATGCCATGCCAGATGAACTTCTCCGCCAGCAGTCTGGCTGTTGCTGTTGTCCTTCCGGTGGGGTGGGATAGGCCATGGATGATGTTGAAAACCAGCCGACGCCTGGAGGCGGGTACTAGGGCGGGGCGTATGGTACTGACATCGCTCCAGTAATGCTGATCCTCCTGAGCTGAAGGGGCACGTCCTCCCACTTCAGTGATGTGACGGCTGTACAGTAGGCTGGGGTCTCAGGGTGAGCAGCTTGTTCGCGGGCAAGGTCCTCGTAATTGATCCCAAGCTGTACGGAATCGATCTCGATCCTCGAGAGGGCGAAATTATGGTCCTGATGGGGTTCCCTGGCTTATGGTTGTTATTGTTCCATAGCAATAGCCTGGTTTAAAGTCACCAATTATTTTGGGGAACTTTATCTCATTTTGCATTTTGTTGGCATATTCTGTAAGGCCTAGAACTTAGGTCTTCAGTTTGTTTGTTTGGTCCTTACTGAGGCATTGGAACTTCCTTGTGTCATTCAAAAATATTGTCTAGTTCTTTTTGTCGTATTCACTTCTATCCATGATGACGTAGACAGCGGCTTTATCTCTTTAAAGTCAGATGATGTGGGTGTTTTTTCTGAGTTCTTCTGCTGCCTAACATAATTCCAGGGTGGGGGTTTTACTGTGATAATTCCCACGTGCTCTGCTGGCTGCTCCTATGAGTTCCGGGATATGTCCGGGATGAATTTCTGTTTGATTTTTATTATGCAGTTGTTCTAAATTGCTTATCAAACATTCTATGTTTATACATTTGGCCATCTGGCTAGGTTTCTTGATGTAATGACAATTAAGGCCCCAGATGTAATCATTTCTTTTGGTTGTCACTGAGGGAATACTGTGATAAATTGACATACCCGTCTTTGTTTTCACTTTTCCGCACTGGCCCTCCATTTAATATGATTAATTATGATTAATTCGTTGCTGTGAAAGCTGTCAAGATTCAGCGAGTGCATTCGTTCGTGCACTCTAGTGGGCTTGCCATGTGAAGTGTGGATTTTCCATTTTGAAAACAGGCTAAACATTGAGATCCTAGATAGCTTTGTGTCAGGATCCGCCTGGTTGGAGACTTGAGTACTGCCTGTGAGGTGAGCTGGAACTTTATTTCCAAGAAAACCTGATTTATTTTGCTGATTTACTTTTATCTGCTTGTATCTTTGATTTTTATTGATGATTTTACCATGTTTAATTATGTGCAGTTCCTTTGGGGTTGGTAACGCAGGAAAACATCCCACATTTATTTTATTTTATGCCTGCTTTTCGTAATGTCCTTTGGTATAGAAAATGCTGTAAATTTACGACTATTCTCTTTAAGGAGGAACTTGCAAAAAACCCCTGCATAAGATCTATAGACGAATATATATTCTTGCCACCGATCTCAACAAACAAATCAGGCAAACAAGCCACAGGGTATCTATCTGGGCATGTCTTTTCGTTCAATTTACGGACGTCTACGCACACTCTGATGCTATCGTCTTTCTTTAGGACCCTTCTTAAAGAAAAAATTAAAGGTGAGAGCTTGCCCTAATAATACCTTCCGACTCCCGCCCCCGAACTACCTTTCTACTTCTTCTCTGATCTTAAAGGAATTCGATACGCTGGAATATGTAGGATTTGTACCTTTCTCTAGGCGGATTGGTGTTCTAAAGCATCTGTAACTCCTAGTTTATCTCCTTCAAGCAATAATATCTAAATATTCTTTCCTTGCTTTCCTACTTTATCTGAATACTCGGAATAATCAGCTTTAGCCAAATGTTCATGAAGAACTTGACTT
>NC_089771.1:9281110-9283610 GCF_040412425.1 Macrobrachium rosenbergii
TTGTGAGAAACCTAAGACACAGTCTGAGACATATTGTAACACATTCATTAGAGAGAGTGAAGATATTCCCGCAAAGATCTTTCAAAGGATTTTTGTTGGAAGATATTGAATTGCAATACAAGTTCCTACATTAGTTAAAGTGTCGCTGAAAGAAAAAGTTTCCTTCTCCAAATTAATGCGTTGTTAGGGAACCGAGAAATTCAAAAGGCGTTGTGATGCGGTGTCAGTAAATGAAGTTTCAGTCGCGAGCGTGACTTCAGTAAATTAGTTAAGCTATCCGCGAAGACTCAGTGAAAAAAATATCACAAGGGTATGTAATTGATTTTGGAAAGAGTTTAATGAAGAGCATAAATAAGTGAGTTTTGTGGAAGCGAGATATGTTTCCTAACGAGAACAACAGTTCCGAAGTCAAGGTTCTACATGAACATTTGGCTAAAGTTGATTATCCTGAATATTCAGATAAAGTAGAAAGTGTTGAAAGAATATCTAGATATCATTGCTTTGAAGGGGAGATAAATTAGAGGTTACAGATGTTTTAGAACATTCAATCCGCCTAGAAAATTACAAATCCCATATATATTCCAGCATATCGAATTCCTTTTAAGATCAGAGAAGAAGTAAGAAAAAGAAGTTCAAGAGGAATTTGGAGTCGGAAGGCATTATCCAGACCGTGCAATTCTCTCCGTTTAATTTTCCTTTGCTTGCAGTTCCTAAGAAAGACAGTAGTATCAGAGTTTTGTGTAGATTTTTTCGTAAAATTGAATGAAAAACATGCCCAGATATAGATATCCTGTAGCTTGTTTGCCTGATTTGTTTGTTGAGATCGGTGGCAGATTATATATTCATCTATAGATCTTATGCAGGGTTTTAGGTTCACTTTGAAGTAGCCGTAAAATATATACAGCATTTTCGGTACCAAGGGACATTACGAGTTTAATAGGATGCCTTTTTTGGATTACAAGGGTCCCACAATAACATTTACTAGACTGGTTAACACAGTACTTCATGGCTTGTTAGGAAGTCGTTGTTTGTGTACATGGATGACATTCTCATATGCACAGATACGATTGAAGAACATCTAAAGGTGTTAAAAGAAGTCCTCAAGCTTGATTGCAGTTCCTTTAGTTAAAGGTCAAATTGTGAAATGTGAGTTTCTGAAGAAAAAATTGTCTATTTAGGACATGTTATCTCTAAAGAGGAGTAGAGTGAATGATGAGAAAGTTAAAGCCATTGTGAATTTTCCAGTTCCCAAAACCAGGAAACAGATTCGTTCGTTCGGTATGTCGGGTTTCTTTCTCCGTTTTTGTGCGGAATTTTTCTACAATAAGCGTCTCCATTGACAGATTTGTTACGAGAAGACGTTAAGTTTGTTTGGGTGATAGTCAACAATTAGCTTTTGAAGCTTAAGAACGCTTTTTGTGAACCCACCAGTTTTGAAGTTTCAGATTTTAGTCAACGTTCCTGTAGTGACCGACGCGAGTCAGGAAGGGTATAGTGCGTGTTTGATGCAGAAATTTGAGGAAATTACACCCAATTGCTTTTATAGCAGAAAGTTCAAAACGCGTGGTAGTAACGAAAGGCTGATGTCAGTTGTGGACAAGGAGAGGCTTTACGCATGATCGTCTCTAACCTTGTTCATTTTAAGATGTTGTTGGGAAATAAAGTTGAGATTTTTAGATCATCAACCGTTGTTAGAGCTTTTTAATAGCCAAATTTGTCGCCCAAGAGAGCACGTTGGTTCCTAACATTGAGAGATTTTGATGCAAACCTCAAATACATTGAAGGTAAGCATAATGTAGTTGCAGATGCATTGAGCAGACATTTTCCAGTCGAGGATGAGGAAATACACACCGAAGATCCTGTGTGGAGAAGAGTAAATATTTGGTGTCTAATGTCTCTGATATTAGTAGTTCTGAGATATTGCATGTAGAGGACATACACGTTTCTACAGTGCATACTTCGGGGAGAAATAGTGAGTCGGCAGTCTCGGGAGAGATTGTTGTTCGTGATATTGAGAAGTAGCAGCTGTGTTATATTACGGGTGAAAATGTCACTTGAGACATAGGCTTGCTCGAACAAAGCAAGATGAAGATAAATTGTTGTCAGATGCTAAGGTATTTCTTAGGGGAGTTTCACCGAAGAAAGGGTATAAGTTGCCTTTTTCTAGTCTAGAGTTGGAGAATAATTTATTGATGAGAAAAGTTAAGTATAAATTGCGAAGTACTCGAAGCATGGGTGAGATTACACAAATCATCGTGCCAGAGAGTCTAGTACCACAAGTTCTAGACATTGTATATTGTAAATTTGGTTCGCCTCATTTAGGTGTGGACAAGACGTATGAAAACGTCAGGTCAAAGTTCTTTTGGAAAAATATGTTTTCTGGTAGAGCCTTTGTGAAGAAGTGCGCTATTTGCAATCACGAATAAGCCAGCGACGACAGTGTCTCGTGTCGTTTGGTTCATATCCCATACCACATAGGCCGTTTCAGAGAGGTGCATGT
>NC_089771.1:9301110-9333610 GCF_040412425.1 Macrobrachium rosenbergii
CCCTATGTTTGCCCTAATTTGCCTTGCTACCGGAACAGCTGGGTCCTCCTAAATGTGGACTGAATAACCTACAGTATTACACCGACCAGTCTTCGTAGATTTTGCCCAGGTGCCGCTGGTAACTTGCCCGTACACCTTGGGCACTAAATCTCGATGGAGCCATTCCGTAAGTTTGGCAACACAAGAATTACATCCTGGAATGTATTTTGTTTTATTGTACGAAAAAAAAATTATCTTAACTCATATATCAGATGGTTATATTACCGATTGGTTTATTTAAATATAACTTCCGAGGACAACAGTTCAGGACAATTGTGGATTGTTTCTGACCTCCAGGACTGACGTATTCAGACTCTAATGAAAGGTCTAGAGAATACAAGATCTTCTCACGGCCGACCCAAAATTGGGATTTAGTGCGCAAGTAAAAATCGTGACTTCACGCGGTCTACTCACGGTGTTTGGTGATCTCTGGCTGATCAGTCTGTTTACAAACAAACAGTGTGAAGACCTTGCTTCCGCGTATTTGATAAAGGTATTGTCCATAATAGCGGCTTCGATATTTTTTCTTAGTGATAGCAAGCAATATGCCCAACTCTTGTGCGGTATACGGGTGCTTTGAAAATAGGAAGAAAAAATAAGGATCTAATTCTTCAGATTTCCTACGGACGACGACGCAAGAAAAGATCTTATTAACACTGATATTGCACGAATATGCAACATACACTTTGAAGCCGATGCCTATGAGAGAAATATGATGTATGAACTGCTGGGTAGGCCAGTGCCTAAAAATCAAATGAAACTGAAGACAGGGTCAGTCCCAACGCTGCATATGCCCATAACAGAAAAACTCCTTATGTCTAAAGGTAAAGGAACTGATAACTCTTATTTTCTTGTAAACTAACGAATTGTGTTTCTTACTGTCCGAAAGGCATTCGATACATTGCCTTTTCATCTTCAAGTAGAGTAATCAACAGCTGGAAAACAAAGGAAGTTTTGAACCACGTGTTTGAACTATACAAAGCCTGTTCAAATCACAAGTGTGACCTTGAAAAATTCATTAATAGATTAAAGACCAGTGTATGCCCAATCTATTAGTCAATGCTCTCGTTCCGTCTCTCTCTCTTTCTTTGTTATTGTGTTTCTCATGTCATATTCAGCCCACATTATATTTGATATGCAACACGTGCACAATTAACAATGGGAAAAACTGTCCCGTATTTTAGCAGGTGTCATTTATTAGTTACATTCTATTTGCTATAAGAAGCTGCACAACTATAATTTTCTGTGGTTGTTAATAATGCACTTTTGATCTTTAAGCAGATGTGCAGGGTTCCAGTACAAGGAAATGAGAGCTGAGAAGAGAGGCCAAAAACGACTAGTACACGAAATCCTAGGCCAGGAAAATAAAAGAGCAAGGAAGGTTTTATCGAAAGAGGTCGAGGGATTGTCGACAGTTGAAGAATTACAACGTGAAATTGAACAGCTGAAGAAGGATATGAAGGATATTAAACGGAAGTAGGAAGAAGATTCGGTAAAGTGGACATTTGAAAAGGAAAAGTGGGAAGCAAAAGGGAGACAGTGGGAAGCAGAGAGAGCCAAATGGTTGGATGATAAAGTTGAGTGGGAAAAAGAGAAAATATCAATGCATCATACGTTCAATAACAATTTAGCGACAGCAACTGCTTCTATTAAAGAGAATTTGATGGGATTTTTTTCATCTAATCAAGTAGAATGTCTTGTAGCCGGAAAACACATTAATTACTGGAAGGATGATGACATTAGTAAAGCTCTAACTTTACGAAGTTTGAGTCCCAAAGCGTACAGATTTTTAAGAGAACAGTGGAAATTTCCGTTTCCTTCCCAAGCAACTTTATATCGATGGTCAAGGAAAATAGACGTGGAACCTGGCATCTTGGAGTCAGTGATTAAATTAATGAAATACAAATCAGAATCAATCAGTGAAAAAGAACGTGTGTGCATAATTTCCTGTGACGAGTGTAGCGTCTCAAAAATATGGAGTTATGATAAAGGCACAGACACCTTATATGAACCTAGATCTAAAGTGCAATGTGTGATGGTCAGAGGCCTAACCTCCTCTTGGAAACAACTCGTCTATTATAATTTCGACACAGATATAACTAAAATCCTCCTTTTTGAACTGATTATTAAGATAGAGAGAGCTGGATTTCCTGTAGTTGGAATGGTTAATGACTTAGGGCCAACAAATACTGTATAAGGTTATGGAATGCGTTAGGCATTAGCATAGATAACCCACAATTTGTTAATCCTGCGGATAATTGCAGGGAAATACATGTATTTGCCGATGCTCCTCACTTGAAAAAACTAATCAGAAACAATTTCTTGGACCATGGATTCATGTTATCAGACGGTAGGACTGCTTGGAGTGAGTCAGTTAGGGAAGTAATTGTGAAAAGTAAGAGTGATCTAATGACAGCTCATAAACTATCTGAAAAACATGTAAATGTCATTAGGTATGGAACGTATGAAAGTGAAATTAGCGGTACAGTTACTCTCCAAACCACTTACAAAAATCTCAAACACTTCGGAGAAAAAAGGTCTGATTATGGATAGGCACTGGGAGAGTACAAGCCAGTTCATTTGCCTAGTTGATAAGTGGTTTGATTTATTCAATTCTAGAGTGCCTTTAGATAGAAAGTCTTCACGGAATGCTTACGGGCTAAACTTAGAAAACCAAAACAAAACGTTGCAAGAGATGATTCGCCTATCCAGAACAATGAAAACTCTGGGAGGCAAAGGACTTTACCCTTTCCAAAAAGGTCTTGTGATATCTTGCAAATCTCTAACGAACTTGCTAGGGATGTTAGGTGAAAAATTTGCAGTATCATACATTTTAACTTATAGGTTGAATCAAGATGGACTGGAGCATTTTTTTGGCTGTATACGGCAAAAGGGTGCATGTCATCAACACCCATCACTTGTTGAATTTAAGCACCGAGTTAGAGCCCATCCCCTGGGAAAAGAGAGCATTCTGTTAGGAGCAAAATACAATGTTGAAAATTGTATTAGTGATAATATGACTGAGGCCTCATTTTCCAACGTGATAACTGAAGAACGCACTTCTTACGAGGTTGAAGAAACTTCTCTCCAGAAAGAGTTAAGTTTATCGGCAATATTGTTTTGTTTGCCAATAGAGGAACTGCAGAATGACAATGAAGACAAAACTGTTGAAGAAGAAACGTTAGAAGGTGCCATGGAGGAAGGAGGCTTGCAATACATGGGTGGTTTTATAGCCCGTAAGTTTCCCGAGTACGATTTTCTAGGAACTAAAGTAACCGAAGGAGATGGCACATGGACTGGCACTATAAGTAGATCAAATGAAAAGCTAATGAAACCTCTACCCGAATTTTTAGATTATTTAAAATCGATGGAAAAGATGTTTATTTGCTATCGTGGGGAAAAATACCAAAATCAGGAAAAGGTACGATAAACGAGTTGAGTGATGTGATAGGCAATTGCATTCCATTACCTTCTGATGTAATTAAATTTTTTTGTTCGCTGCCGTACATTTTCAGGATTCGTAGATTAAATAGGGACATTAGCTTCTCAAAAAGAGTGGCAAACTAGATGAAAAAGTTGGTAAATTAATTTTTAACTTATGTATTTATGTATTTAAGAGCGTGAGTTGTATTATAAAAGTGATAAATGTTAAGTTCCTCATTTTAAATTCTAGTTTTAACTGGATGAATATTATGTATAGAAATGAATATGGTCAACATGTGTTTTATTTTCCTAAAAGAATGAATAATAATTTCCAATATTAAAAAGAGACAACGAGGAAACAGGCGAAACGTTTTCCTATTTGCACAGCTTAGGCAGACGAGCTTGGGCACAGGAGAAAGCAACTAGACCGCGTGACGTCACGTTTCTTAACCACCGTCTCCTCACCCTTCATAATCCTGCGCGTGAGAAGACCTTGTATTCTCTAAACCTTGCTCTAATGTATCTTGCCAAATGATATTTCTTGAGATTTTCTCCATCTGTACGAAGTCCAAATACTATATGTACGTGCTACTATATACGTATGTGTTATGACGTGCTACTGAATTCAATACTGTATGTGCTACTGAATTCTCTATGACTCAATGTCTTCTGTATGAAGTCCAAGTATTACATATATGTATATTATGTACTATAATATCCCTATATATATATTTCTGACTCAATGTCTTATATGTACATTGATTGAGTATAAATATATATATAAATATATATATAAATATATATATAAATATATATATAAATATATATATAAATATATATAATATATATATAAATATATATATAAATATATATATAAATATATATATAAATATATGTATAAAGCTATATATAAATATATATAAATATATATATAAATATATATATAAATATATATATAAATATATATATAAATATATATATAAATATATATAAATATATATATAAATATATATAAATATATATATATATATATAAATATATATATAAATATGTATAAATATATATATAAATATAGTATAAATATATATGAATTCTATATATATGTATATGTTATGACTCCATGTTTTCTGTAATATATAAATATAAATATTACATATGTACTATATATATATACTGAATTCTGTATTGTGTATGTTATGACACAATGTCTTCTGTACATTGAGTAATAGTATTACATACATGTAAGGTCTAGTGAATTCTATGATGTGTATGTTATGACTCAATATCCTCTGTACATTGATTCATAGTAATACATACATATGTAAGTGCTACTGAATTCTATACTGTGTATGTTATGACTCAATGTCTTCTGTATGAAGTCCAAGTATTACATATTATATGTAAGTGCTAAGAATTCTATACAATGTGTGTTGTGACTCAATGAAATAAATAAATTTGAAACAGTCATTGATTTTACTTTCTTTCATTTCCTATCCTTTAAAATTAAAGTGTAAGTAACTCGAGTGAAATCATTTCAATAACTACGGCACATTAAATTTAAAGAAACTTGGCGTTTTGAAATTAGTGATCACTTAGGAGTAAGTTTTAAGTAACCTGAACATCAAAGAAGTTGACTGAAAATAGTGAGGTTTTTTTTTACTAATTAGCTCATAATGGCACAGGTAAAAACGAGAGAAAATGATGATGAGAGCTTACAGACCTGGATTATGAACCTCACATAAAAGACTCGAGAGAAATCCCGGATTATGAACATTAGATGAAAAGAGTCGAAAAGAAATCCCCCCGGAAAATGGATTACTCCGGAAGCCCCAAGGATTATGAGGATGGTTTTACGAAAGGATTATATATTACCCCCTTGTTTTTTTCCCTCTTCGGGAACTTGTGGTGATTAGAGCAGGAGTGGATTGCCTAAGAGAGAGAGAGAGAGAGAGAAAACACTATTCACTGTACATTAGGGATGATGGCTGGTGGTGCCAAGGGAACAGATGCGATGTTTAGGAAACGTAAAAGTGTTTGTGTAGCGTAGGTGAAGAGGTTTTGGATTTTGAATAATAATATATACTGTTGTAATTTTAAAGCTAGGGTCTTGCTGGATCAATGGAGTATCCTAGAATGATGCGCAACTTACCTTAATTACGGCAAAAAAATCTGGACTCTGGCCTTGGGGACAGCTCAAATTACAAACAATTCATATATATATATATATATATATATATATATATATATATATATATATATATATATATATATATATATATATATATAACATATATATATATATATATATATATATATATACATATATATATATATATATATATATATATATATATATATATATATATATATATATATATATATATATATATATATATATATATATATATATATATATATATATATATATATATATATATATATATATATATATATATATATATATATGTATATAATTATGTATTTTACCTTATATATATATATATATATATATATATATATATATATATATATATATATATATATATATATATATATATATTTTATTATATATATATATATATATATATATATACAGGCTGTTTCTGAAATTAGAGCTCCTCCTCTACATAAACTAAAATTGATATGGACAAAAACAAAAGTAATTCAGAACAGGTATTTATTTAAGTTTCTCTCTGAGTATTTAATATTTTGTGTGGCCTCCATCTGCCTGTACCACAGCCTGCATTCTTGAGGGTATGATTTCAGCAAATCGCAAAAAGCTGAGACTCAAACTCCATTTCCTGAGCACTTCGGTCACCTCTCTTCAGGTTGTCGAGGCTTGGTATACCATCATAGTTCACTGTACGCGCTTCAACACAACCCTTTAAGATACTACCAATGTTTTCACAAACACATTAAGGTCAGGGGAGCTACCTGGAAATTCACTTGATGAGAAGAAATTGATACCACTGTTTCGAAGCAGCTCCTGTCTGAAGAACCTTGAAACACAAAATCATGCACGGTCTTCTCTCTGTTACTGAGTGATGTGGGGCTTGCTGATAACATGAAATGGCTTGATACCAGATTTTTTCAACTCACGATATACAGCACTATAACTTCTCTTCTTTCCCCTTTTTGTTTCTAGTCCAGCGCCAATTTACATAAAGACTTTCTTGGTCTACCCACTGCCTCAGCTATGATATCTTTTGACTCCTGAGAAAGGACTTCAGGACTTCCAAGATTCTCACTTTTCTTGCGATGACAGTCATATGGATTTTTGTTCCAGTTTCTTTTAACAAAGGAATCAACTCTTTTAATGTATTCAGCTCTCCAGGAACACGAAATGGAGGATGCGCCAGCATCCCTGGCCTCTCGGAAGGTTATAGCTGGATTCGGTCAATCCATCTGATTTCCTCCGAGTCATTAGCCATGTCTGTATCTAACTCCGTCACTCAGTCCGAAAATACAAGAAATGTAAAATGAAAAATAGCTTAATAGAAACTTAAAATAATGTACTAGGAGATAGGCTATAGCAGAAAACTTCTTAACTTTCCATTTGTTCTGTGGAGGTGGGGGGATCTAATTTTGAAACACCTGGTATATATATATTTAAGGGAAATATATCCAATTCATAACTGCCATACTAGGTCAAGCGATCAGTCGCAAAATCATTGCATTCAGCAAGGATCTAAGCTGTTTGACGCTTCTTGTCGTGTGGTATCAACAGACTTCCTCGTAATTAGCCGTGCTGTGTTCAACAGTTCCGAGAAGATATTCATGCATCATATGCTTTATGATCATGATGTAGTTCCAGTGCCTACAACAGCAGTACCGATCATAACTGCCATACTATAAGATGTGATGAAAGAGAGATAGCTACAAGATGGTACTAGGTCAAACCGATCAGTCGCAAAATCATTGCATTCAGCAAATAGTTTGGTTACTTCAGCTGTTTGGCTTGATGAACACACAATTGGGCTCTGGTATGTGAAACAGATGACCGAGTTGGTATGTGAGTACATAAGTTCGTGTGTTAGAAAATATAGATTTTGTGTCTAATTCTGCCCAAAAATAAGTCTGATCGTTCATTAGCGAAGCTAGAGCGAGATCGTCAAGACATTAGCTTTGAGTGTTCCAATCTCTTAGAAACTGGCAGAATAAGGTAAAGTTCAGACTTTTCGTTTTTCTGTGTGAACTGTGAACTTGTGAATTTTACCATGTTTCAAGACATTTATGAACTTGTGTGGAAGTTGAACATAACCATTTATGTCATTTTAATATTCTATTTTATTGTGTTTGCTTTTTACCATTATTAACTCATGCATTTTAGACTTTTCATTATTATGTTTTGCACTTGTATATTTTTGGGAGATTATTTGTGCTTAATTCTTTCGACAGATGTCTGTGGTGGTTGCTGTGGTTATAGAGAAGACATTGCAATGATCTTTGCAATGTGGTTATTTCTCATGTGGTTGACTTTGAGACTAGACCTTTATAATGTCTAAGTTGAGACTGAGACTGAGTATGTTAAGATGGAGTTTTTTTGAATAAAGGCTTTTAGCCATAGTAAGACTTTTTTTAGTAGTAAGACAAATCTTGAGTTAGATTATTTTGACTTGATAATTCATTTATTATGCATTTTAATCTTTTCTTTGTTTATTCATTACTTGTTGGGTTGGTTTGAATAATAAATCTATTTTTGTAGGAAAGATTGTGTTTCCTTAGATGATCCATTTCATTTTTTAATGTTTTGAGAGAGAGAGAGAGAGAGAGAGAGAGAGAGATGCTGAGAGAGAGAGAGAGAGAGAGAGAGAGAGAGAGAGGCTGAGAGAGAGAGAGAGAGAGAGAGAGAGCTAAAGTAGAGTCTCTGAGAGTAGAGGAAGGTCTGTGTTACTGAACACTTCTCTTCCTGAAGGGGGGAACAGATTAATCTGGTGGCAATGGTTAAAAAGTTTAATTGATGTGTTTGAGGTTAAGATAGCAAAGAGGGATAGGGTTAGAAACAGGCTTCCACAACCTTCTGCTAATCTGGCAAAACGTTAGGCTTAGCTGAATGACAGTGTTGAGATTTGGTGGCAGCGGTATTAAAATGGTGGCAGTTTTTTTTTTTTTTTTTTATTTAATAGGGAGCGGCGAATGTTTTAGATTCAGTTAGGAAGATAGCGAAATAGGAGAATAGGGCGATTTAAAATAGACTAATTGACAACATTATGCCCTCTTCCAGGCACTGGATAGATTCTCGCAGAGCTCTGGGCAAGGCACGAAAATGAAGTCTTGTTGAGATTTTAAGTGATGGGAGTGTGGATTATTCACAAAATGGATTAGAGAGAACACGCAATCAATTTGACATTTAAGTTTTTTTTTTTTCTTTTAAAGTATTCGGGAGTGGTGGAATTGTGAAAATAGATCTGGGTGATATGTAGAGCAGTTTGGGGTTAAGAAAACACCCAAATAAGTGTGAATAGTGGCGATTGTGAGTTAATTAAGAGTGATGATGACTTTACAAAATCATCCATCTTTTCCATCTTCTTCGTTTTGAGATGGTGACTTCCCATTCTCGCAGTTGCACAGAGCTCCGTTTTCTGTTTAGCAAGTCACGAGTGATTAAGTAAGTCTTCCGTTTTCTTTTCTTCTTTTTGAGAGCTAACTGTTTCTTTCTTCTCTCTTTTCTTTTTTTCATTTCATGTTATTACGATCGGGACGTGTGATCATTCACAAAATGCCGGACTCAGACGCAGGTACGTCACAGTCAACTGTGACTCATAGGCTGACGAACTTCAATGCAGGCATTACAAATTTTAAGGGCCTAGTTGATGGGAAATTAACTCAGAATGTGGAGACATTTATTGAATCAGTAGAAAATTATCTGAATTCTAAGAAGATTACAGGTGGCGCTGAAGCTTTAACAGAAGCGAAAGCGTTCCTGGACTTAGACAAAGGGGACATTGGAGAACGAGCACGCAGTTTCGGGTTCAGAAAGTGTAAAACTTGGAAAGAACTTCAGGAATTTTTACGTGCATCGTATGGCGGGATCGACCGCGAATGCGTTGTTCGGAATTTACGAGCGCTTATCAGAACTAGGAAAGGTAATGATTCATTAATCACATACAGTGCTCGTTTATTTGATGCAGTAGGTGAGATAAAGAAATCTATGAAAAACTCTTCATGGGTAAATGGAAATAATATCTCCTTAGATAATTTTGAAAAATTGTTACACTTTGCCTGCCTTTTAACGTCAGTCCCAGATGTAATTACAGATAGTTTTGATAAAAGAATTGATCAGGATACAGATGAATCCTTTTTGTTTGCACAGATTAATAAAAATCTATCAAAATGCCCGACGCTGGACAGTAGTTTTGTGAAGGGAGGTGCTAAAATTTCAGCAACAGTTTCAAAACCACAGAATAATGCAAATTCCTCAAATCTAGGAAACGATGCAGGAGTGAAATCATGTGCGCGGGTGGAATCGAAGAAAACCTCAGAGAGATCAGTAACAACGATTCGTTGTTTTAACTGTGATAAAGTAGGACATAGTAAGTCAAATTGCAGAGTGAGATATTGTTCAGCTTGCAAATCTTCAGACCATGGGTGGAAATTTTGCCCAGCCACAAAGAATAGAGAATATTCAGGGAAAACACGGGGTAGTTTTACTAGATATGACAGAAGAATTCCACATGATGCAAGTTCTAGGTACACAAACGAACATCAGAATTTTCACAAGATAAGTTCGAAGACGGACACAGGATAATGAGCAATCAGGTCTTAGAGTCACCAGAACCTAGGCCGATTGTACGTGGTTTTTCTAATGGCATTGAAATTTCTATCTTCATTGATTCTGGCAGCTCAGTTAACCTGATAGATGCTGATTTTTTCACTCGAAATTTCCAGAGTGTAAATTAGTCCCTACTAATGAGACAGTGTGTGATGTACAGGCGAGAAGATTGAATATCTTAGGTTCGTCATCTCTTACGCTTTGTATCGGTGAAAAGACAATAGTAGAACCATTTTTGGTCATAGAAGGATTAGCCTTAGGTGAAATGGTTTTGCTAGGACACCCTTCTTGTATGCGACATAACATCAATATTCTTACGGGAATTCAGGGGATTACAATAGGTGAGCCAGGTTGTTTTGTTCCATATAGACACATGGAAAAAACTTGTGAGAAACCCAAGACGCAGACTGAGACATGTGTAACACATTCATTAGAGAATGAAGACATTCCGCAAAAGTCTTTCAAAGGATTTTTGTTAGAAGATATTGAATTGCACCCGCGAGTTCCTACATTGATTAAAGTGTCGGTGAAAGAGAAAAAGTTTCCTTCTCAAGTATGCGTTGTTGAGGGAACCGAGAAATTCAAAGACGTTGTGAGTACGGTGTCAGTAAATGAAGTTTCAGTCGCAGGCGTAACTACAGTAGAATTAGTAAGCTATCAAGACTCAGTGAAAAAATATCACAAGGGTACTTATGTAATTGATTTTGAAGAGTTTAAGGAAGAACATAAGATAGTGAGTTTTTGTGGAGACGGTAACATGTTTCCCAACGAGGAGCTACAATTCAGAAGTCAAGTTCTTCACGAACATTTGGCTAAAGCTGATTATTCCGAGTATTCAGATAAAGTAGAGAAAGTGTTGAAAGAATATTTAGATATTATTGCTTTGAAGGGAGATAAACTAGGAGTTACAGATGTTTTAGAACATTCAATCCGCCTAGAGAAAGGTACAAATCCCATATATATTCCAGCGTATCGAATTCCTTTTAAGATCAGAGAAGAAGTAGAAAAGAAGTTCAGAAGTGGGAGTCGGAAGGTATTATTAGGGCCAAGTTCCTCACCTTTTAATTTTCCTTTACTAGCGGTCCCAAAGAAAGACGGTAGCATCAGAGTATGCGTAGACTTTCGTAAATTGAACGAAAAGACATGCCCAGATAGATACCCTGTAGCTTGTTTGCCTGATTTGTTTGTTGAAATCGGTGGCAAGAATATATATTCGTCTATAGATCTTATGCAGGGGTTTTTGCAAGTTCCTCTTAGCGAGAATAGTCGTAAATTTACAGCATTTTCTATACCAAAGGGACATTACGAGTTTAATAGGATGCCTTTTGGATTACAAGGGTCCCCAATAACATTTACTAGGCTGGTTAACACAGTACTTCACGGTTTATTAGGAAAGTCGGTATTTGTGTACATGGATGACATTCTCATATGCACAGATACAATCGAAGAACATCTAAAGGTGTTAAAAGAAGTCCTCAAGCGATTACGGTTCGCTGGATTAAAAGTCAAATTGGCTAAATGTGAGTTTCTGAAGAAAGAAATTGTCTATCTAGGTCATGTTATCTCTAAAGAAGGAGTCAGAGTGAATGATGACAAAGTCAAAGCTATCGTGAGTTTTCCAGTTCCCAAAACCAGGAAGCAGATTCGTTCATTCCTAGGTATGTCGGGTTTCTTTCGCCGTTTTGTGCGGAATTTTTCTACAATAGCGTCTCCATTGACAGATCTATTAGCAGAAGACGTTAAATTTGTTTGGGGTGACAGTCAGCAATTAGCTTTTGAGAAGCTTAAGAATGCTTTAGTGAACCCACCTGTTTTGAAGTTTCCAGATTTTAGTCAACCGTTCACCTTGGTGACTGACGCGAGTCAGGAAGGTATAGGTGCGTGTTTGATGCAGAAATTTGAGGGAAAATTACACCCAATTGCTTTTTATAGCAGAAAGTTCAAAACGCGTGGTAGTAACGAAAGGCTGATGTCAGTTGTGGACAAGGAGGCTTTCGCAGTCGTCTCTAGCCTTGTTCATTTCAAGATGTTGTTGTTGGGAAATAAAGTTGAGATTTTTACAGATCATCAACCGTTGCTAGAGCTTTTTAATAAGCCAAATTTATCGCCCAAGAGAGCACGTTGGTTTTTGACATTGAGAGATTTTGATGCAAGCCTCAAATACATTGAAGGTAAGCATAATGTAGTTGCAGATGCATTGAGCAGATATTTTCCGGTTGAGGATGAGGGAGTACATACCGAATCCTGTGTGGGAGACGAGAGTAGACATTTGGTGTCTCATGTCTCGGATACTAGTAGTTCTGAGATATCGCATGTAGGGGACAAACACGTTCCTATAGTGCATACTTCGGAGAGAAATAGTGAGTCGGCAGTCTCGGAAGAGATTGTTATTCGTGATGTTGAGGGAAACGTTGTGTGTTATGTTACTGGTGAAAATGTCACTTGGGACATACCCTTGCTCGAAGAGAAGCAAGATGAAGATAAATTACTATCAGATGCTAAGGCATTTCTCAGAGGAGTTTCACCGAAGAAAGGGTATAAGTTGCCTTTTTCTGGACTAGAATTGGAGAATAATTTATTAGTTAGGAAAGTTAAGTATAACTTGCGAAGTAGTCTAAGCATGGGTGAAATTACACAAATCATCGTGCCAGAGAGTCTAGTACCACAAGTTCTAGATATTGTACATTGTAAATTTGGTTCTCCTCATTTAGGTGTTGACAAGACGTATGAAAACGTCAGGTCAAAGTTCTTTTGGAAAAATATGTTTTCCGCAGTAGAGGCCTTTGTGAAGAATTGCGCTATTTGCAATGCGAATAAGCCAGCGACGACGGTGTCGTGTCGTTTGGGTTCATATCCCATACCAAATAGGCCGTTTCAGAGAGTGCATATGGATATTCTGGGTAACTTCTCAGAATCTGCTTATGGATATAGACATCTATTAGTAGTTGTTGACGAGTTAACTCGTTTTGTCGAGATTTTCCCACTGAAATACAAGTCAGCTGAGGAAGTAGCTATAGCATTCTTTAAGGGGATAATTTGTAGATATGGTGTTCCTGAATGTCTGCTCACAGACAATGGTAGGGAATTTATTAATAAGACTTTAGAGGGTCTTGCTAATTTACTGGGAATAAAGAAAGTATCTATAATCCCGTATAGACCAGAAGCGAACGGGTTATGTGAGAGGGCGAATCGGAAAATAATCGAAGCTTTACGCATGACAGTGGGTGGTTCCGATACACATTGGGACAGATCTTTGGATGAAGTGCGATATAGTATCAACACTATGGTGAATGACACAATTAAGATATCTCCAGCAGAAGCTTTGTATGGGTACAAGTTGAAAGGACCTTTTGATTTGTTACCAGAGCAAGTTAAGGGCGATGTTACGGTTACTTCGTTGATAAATACAGCGAGAGAAAGATTTGCGCGTATCAGTAAAGAACTTGAACTTAGTTCGCGCGCAATGGTAGAGAAGAGTAACGCTAAATCGCGGGGAGTAGCTATTTCCATGGGTGATAGAGTGTTTGTTAAAGTGAATGTTCGGAATGATCCGAATTATAAATTAAGTCCAAAGTTCCATGGACCTTTTGAGATTGTAGAGATCAAAAAAGGGAATAGATTTGTAATAAAAGATGTAAATACTGGTGTGACGAAATTGACCCATATTTCAAAATTAAAGAAAGTTGGGATGTAATGGAACATTTGTATATAGTTAGAGGGATAAATGGGTTGATATTTGTATATATATGATATTTATTGTTTTTTTTTTTTTCTCTTGTTCATTCTAGATGCTGAAGTTCTTAGTGATAATCCTGTTGATTAACCTTTTTGGTTGAAGAAGATTTCTTTTTTTTTGGATCTTGAATGATTCATTTTAGAAAGACGCTGATGAAGTAGAGAATAAGAGAACTTTACCAGGCTCTTTAACTAGATTAATGAAAGAAGTAAGAATAACATTAGATAGAGTTGATAAAGGGATACATAAAACGTTAGAATGGATTCCTGAAGTTACTCCAGGAAATTCACCTTCTGTAGAGGAAAGAAGTAAAAGAGCAGCACCTTTAGTTCTTCTAGGTGTTGGTGTGATTGCTGCGATTGGAGCTATGTCTATTGGAAGTTTAGTCAAAGTAGCAGAAGTTCAAAGAGACCTAATAGCTCAGGGGAAACAGTTAAATCAGTTGCAAGAAAGTAATGAGAAATTGAGAAGTGGTTTTGAAACAATTAGACATTCTTTGAATGATTTGTCAGTTACAGTAGAAGGTTTGAAAGAAGATCTTGATGTGACAATAGCACTTCTTACGATCCAACATACTTTTCTTAATATTGAGAAAGAAACTGATTCTCTAAGGATAGAAGTGCAAATGCAAATAAAAGCAATTATTGCTGCAGCAGATGGTCGTGTGTATGGTGATATATTACCTTTAGGATACCTAGAAAATTTTCTAAGGAATTCCGCTTATCTACATGGGGCGAAAGTATTATTCACGGGAGGAGATTTGTATTTATATTATAATGTTTTGAGGGTGAGATTGTCTGATCGGGGATTAATAGTATACGTTCCTGTCAGTACCATGAAACCGTTTCTTAGTTTTGTTATTAGACCTTTTCCGAGTGCTTTTGGAGACTTAATAGTGACATGGGATGGATTAGAGACCATGTTCATTTTAGGAGATCAATATCAAGGTTCGGGAGTTGATTATAAGACAGGTTGTACCTTGGTTAGGGAGAAGTATGTGTGTGACAGTAATGTTTTTCAGTTGCGAGTTGTATCTGTGGGTGGTTGTGAATTATCATTAGTTCATAGACAGACACCGACAGAATGTGACTTTATACAGTTTCCACTTGAATACCACATAATCTCCACCAGAACTCTTACTGCCGTATACTGCAAAGAATGTCCTGTTACGACGATGTGCCAGGGTAACAAGTCGACGTCATTCATTCTTCAAGGATCTAAGCTGTTTGATGCTTCTTGTCGTGTGGTATCAACAGACTTCCTCGTAATTAGCCGTGCTGTGTTCAACAGTTCCGAGAAGATATTCATGCGTCATATGCGTAATGATCATGATGTAGTTCCAGTGCCTACAACAGTGGTACCGATAACTGTTCCACCGTTAGAAGAAGACGATGATCCGTTGATGGTCGAGTATCAGCAATATATTATGCCAGCTATTTTGATAGTTTTAGTGGCTATTTTACTGATAATTCTTATTGTGGGGGTAGTAAAGCTTATTTGTGCTTGTAAGACTACATGCAAGGGCTCTAAGAAAACGACCCCAGTGACTTTGCAAGTACTTCATGAGAGCAGTACTTAAAACTGCAGTTCAGTAGACATTGCTAGTTGAGCATAGCTCTATTTGTTATGTTTTACACATTTGCTTTTGTTTTAGTTCGCCATTAAGAGAGCGAGACGCTCTTATGGGGTGGCCGAGTACTATTTAAGGGAAATATATCCAATTCATAAGATGTGATGAAAGAGAGATAGCTACAAGATGGTACTAGGTCAAGCGATCAGTCGCAAAATCATTGCATTCAGCAAATAGTTTGGTTACTTCAGCTGTTTGGCTTGATGAACACACAATATTGGCTCTGGTATGTGAAACAGACGACCGAGTTGATATGCGAGTACGTAAGTTCGTGTGTTAGAAAATATAGATTGTTTGTCTAATTCTGCCCAAAAGTAAGTCTGATCGTTCATTAGCGAAGCAAGAGCGTTATCGTCCAGACGTAGCTTTGAGTGTTCCAATCTCTTAGAAACTGGCAGAATAAGGTAAAGTTCAGACTTTTCGTTTTTCTGTGTGAACTGTGAACTTGTGAATTTTACCATGTTTCAAGACACTTATGAACTTGTGTGGAAAGTTGGACATAACCATTTATGTCACTTTAATATTCTATTTTATTGTGTTTGCTTAACCATTATTAACCATGCATTTTAGACTTTTCATTATTATGTTTTGCACTTGTATATTTTTGGGAGATTACTATTTTTAATTCTTTCGACAGATGTCTGTGGTGACAGATGTGATGATCTGTGGAATTGCTGTGGTTATAGAGAACACAATGCAAATCTTTGCAATGTCGTTATTTCTCATGTGGTTGACTTTTGAGACTAGACGTATAATGTCTAAGATGGAGTATGTGAGTTTTTGAGCCATAGTAAGACTTTTTAGTCATAGTAAGACTTTTTTAGTCAGAGTTAAATCTTGAGTTAGACTATTTTGACTTGATAACTCATTCATTGTGCATTTTAATCTTTTCTTTGTTCATTCATTACTTGTTGGGTTAGTTTGAATAATAAATTTATTTTTGTAGGAAAGATTGTGTTTCCTTAGATGATCCATTTCTTTTTTGAGTATGTTCAGGGTGAGAGATGTTCCGTGAGAGAGAGAGAGAGAGAGAGAGAGAGAGAGGGGAATCTGTGGGCTGAGTGATAGGGAGAAGGGAGCGAGTGAGAGCTAAGGGTACCACGTCTCTGATGGTAGACTGCAAGGTCCGTTACGTAACACTTCAAAAGAAGTGTTTAATCTGAAAGGGGTATAACATATACTATATATATATATATATTATATAATCAACAAGAAGTCCTAATACAGTATATATATAACCTAATTTACCCTTTGTTTATTGAGAACCGCATAAAATTGTATTTGACCTAGAAATCAGAGCACGGTTATCAACATTCCGATCTGTCCTTTTTACCTGGAACAGATATTGAGATGACACGGATAAAAGGGCAAAGAGAGGAGAAATAAGTGCCACTCCTTTTAAGAAGCTTAGCCCAACTAAGCTTCTTAAAATGGCCATTCTAAAGGCAAATTAAGCTGCCTGAATCATCTTACCTCCGCAGGAAACCTGGAAAGAGGCTGAACACCTGGCCAGTGCTGAATCGTTTGCACACGGCTCCTACCCCTGGCCGTGTGCCTTAAAAGGAAGAGAAGCAGTTAAGGAGTCAGTTAGTTGTGGGAGCAGTAGCCATGCAGTAACCATCCTCAAGGGACAACCATATACCAAGCTGGTAACGTGTAAGATTCATTCTCCCCGTCCTTCCAGTCATTCGAGGGCACCACCATACGTGTGATCGACCCGCATCCCCTTCGTCAAGACCCGTCCCCTAAGGTAAAGTGCGAGTGAAGACTTTCAGGCACGACAGTTTGCCCTTTAGAAAGCTTGGAGTACCAGCATTTCACTTCTGTCCTTGTGCCACTTTATCCAGTGCCATTTCCAATGTCCTGTGTTCGAGTGTAAAGTGGTCATTCATTCCTCGAGTCTTTGGCACCCTCAGTACAAACTCGAGTCATATTCAGTGTTATATTGTTCCTTTACTGGCATGTAATGTGTAAATCTCTCTTGCAGAGGGACCTATTCACAGTGGACTCATCTTGGATTGTGCCTTGCCTTTAATCAAGACTCCAGTAGAAGGATCTTCAGGCGTTGCAAGCCCTTTATCAAGTTACTTATCCATTTTCCCTTCAAATGCTTGCTTTTGTAAATATAATTCTTTAATTTATCCCAAGTGTTTACGTACCATTTCCATATGAATAGGACCTTGAAATAAAATCTCAAAATACCTCAACTGGTGAAAAAAAAAAAAAAGAACAAATACTAACTGGCAGGTCGCCAAGTGAGAATTCTGCTTCTTAACACTTATTTATTCACACAAGCACTCTGGTAAATTAAAGATAACCAATCTCACTAAAACGAAAATGTATGATATATCAATGAACTGGATATTAGTATATTAAGTAATTCAAATGTGTACATAAACGGATCATGTACAAGAGGTCTTTAACATTCCAGTGGTCATACAATTATATCAGCCCAGTAGGGTGGACTTATCTTGGTAAAGCAGCAAACACCGGAGAAACATCTACTTGGTAAATGACATTGACACCACTCCGTACTTTGCTTCTTTATGAAGCTTGGATAGAAGATTCTCCAGGTGAGGTAGACCCTAACTATCTCATGACGATGTCTGGTTCAAAGGTCAAAGTTCCCCAAGTGTATAAGAAATGAGTGACTGCTGGTGCGCGGCTCAACGCTCCAACTGGCAGAGCCTTCAGCGGACACAAGCAGACTAACTGACGACCTCTGTCGTCTTGCTATGGCAGATTAACAAGAGAAAATCTTTGCTATTATTTCCTTCCCAGGTGTTTTCCCTGGCATCTCGTAAGTAGGGCGAAGCATAAATACTCCTTAAAAATCTCCTGTCTCTCCCTATGCTATTGGTATACCCTATCCCCTAGTTAAATGGGAAATTTCTGAATTATTAATAACTAAGTGATACAGCGGCGTACATTCATAAAAGCTCCCCCATTAAGGAGACATTCCACTCCCTTTTGGGCGTGAAGGTCTGCACTAGCAAGCCGCTGGCATCGATTACGTTAATTATCCCCCCTTAGTGGGTTCTTGCCCATGCAAATGAGAATAGGCTAAAAGATATCATTCTAACTTATCCCCTGAGGAGGAGTGAGCTTACTTGCTAACTTATCGAATATCCCTAAATTACCATAAGGCTATCTGCATTTATTTAAGTTACTGTCTGTTATCCAACATGAACTGACAGTGCTACTGACTTAAGGTCAATAAAACAAATGCTAACTGAATTTCACACAGAACTAAGCTAACACAGCACAAAAATGATGTGCAGAGAATAACGTAAATGGCACAAAAAAGTAATTTAATCAATGATATAATGTACATGGACATGAAATATCTTAGTAATATAAGGATACCAGCATGAAAATATTGAAATACACATGAGTTAGTTACTCAATGATACATGCTCCACAATTATAATAAAATGCAACACAATGTAATTAAAAATGCAATAAAATTATAAAATGGCTAGGACATGCTCTTCAGCTTGCTGGGCTAAAGAACAGACTTAACAAAATACAAAATAAATTTTTTCCACACAACAGTACCAATTAAAAGTAGGAGACAACCCTAGACATCCTTTCTGGATCAGGGCTATGATTGCTCTAAAAAAATGGGACACTTTTACAGCTGCATAATACAAGTGTCATGAACTCAGTGGCTCTAATCAATACAAGAAATAAGATCCTAAGGCACCAGGGCTGGGAGAGCACCTCTGCTCTGCCATTATTCGAGTTTAGGTGCTTTACCTTCTAGCTGTAGTACTGGAGGCTTAGCCCCTTGATGCAGGTAGCCTTCCAGTTACTTCTCCTGGGAAGTGCTAGAATGGTAGTTACTGGGTGGAGCTGACTACATTTCCTCAAGGGAACAGCATGCTTCATCTCTATTAATTTTTCCTCAGGATAAACTGTGGAAGTGAGTACTGGCTTTATTAATGGCTCTGACTGTTCTAATTCGCCATTAGGCTGGGATATCCCAGAGGGAACTGGTGGGATCAATTCCTGGGAAGGCTCAAGAGTGCCTTCAGAATCTAAATAGGGAGAGCCACTGGAGGCTATGCTAGCCACTGCCTTGGCTGCTGCGAAAGCCTCGACGGCAGTAGTGCCAACAATAGGGTAGGAAGTATTGCCATCTACTTCAGCAGCTGCGACAATCAGAGTAAGGGCAGTGCCATCTATCTCTGCTTGTGCCGTTGCAGTTCCTGAATTTAGGCAATCAACTCGGCTCTTAGGGAACCGTCCACCAGAGTCTTGTCTTCTGAGGACTTAGAAGCTGTAAGACTTCCTGAAGGTAGATCGAGGGCGTGCGCTAAGGTAGGCTCAGGCACAGGAGTTGAACTTGGGAACTGCTTAATGGCAGGGTGGGAAAACTCATCTGCTCCTGATGGACACTGAAAGGAAACTGGATCTCCGGAAGGGAGATTGAAGAAGGTTCAGGCGCTGGCTCTGTAACAGGCTCAGGTCTTGGCATTGGTGATTCATCCGGTTAAAGCATATTAATCCAGCTGAAGTCTGGTTGCTCCGGCTCTGGCACTATCTCAGGCTTTGGCATGTCAAACAAGCTGTCTGTGCCCAGGGAATCCAGCAGAAGATCTGGAGTAGGGTCCAGGTCGGGCTCAGAACAGAGGCGAGACCTCTCATTTACTTGTGTCAAGGCTAGCTTATACTGTCTCTCCTACTCCTTCTCTTGTACCAAGAATTGATCATGCTGTCGCTCCTTCTCCTTTTCTTGCCTAGCAGCATCGCTCTGGGTTCGAACCCAATTTGCCTGATTTTTTGCTCTCAGTCCCAGAAGTTTCCCTACATCTGTGAATGCCTCAATTTCCTCTGTGTCAGACATGACTGATGCTTAGAGTGGAGCCCGATCTTTCCCAGAATTCCTAAAATCTTAGGATGGCCACACAACCATTATGTGGGATGGAAATGGCATTCTGAACTAGGCAGGGTACAATACCAACAAAATAATAAAGTGTGCCCGTATAAGGATCCAACTACAGTAAGCGTGCCCCTATAGTAGGGAGGACACTAATAAAATTAACACAATGCAGAAGTGTGAGTATTTGGAACACAATGCGCGTGTCAAAGCCTACAAATGCCAAGGTGTAATTATTGTAACACGCTGCATGGGTCAAAGCCTAAGAATGCAAGGGTGTGATTATAACACAATGCAAGGGTCAAAGCCTACAAATGCAAAGGTATTTTGGACTCAAGGCACGGGTCAACGCCAACAATGCAAGGGTATGACTACTCTAACACAAATCACGAGTTGAAACCTACAAATGCAAAGGTATAATTAACTCAACACAATGCATGGGTCAAAGCCTACGAATGCAAAGGTATTATTACTTTACAATGCATGGGTCAAAGCCTAAGAATACAAAGATATGATTATTTTAACACAATGCAAGGGTGAAAGCCTACAAATGCAAGGGTCTTATTTTACACAAAATAAAATAGTATGTATGTGAAATTCTGACATTCACCACTACATATCCTAGAAACTGAAAACAACTCCCACCTAGTGTCTAGTTTCGGTTGCAGAATAACACGTATGTGTAAATCTGATATGACTACCAAGATACCCTAGCTTCCACTAGTGTCTGGCCATGGGGCAGATCACAACGCACTTATGGGTTTGAAATATGGAGTGCGTAACCTGCCTATGGAAACAATGGTAACACGTGGAGCAAAGGTGGAACACACACACACACACACAAAAAAACATAAAAGTAGCTCAATAACCGCATCAATAAGTACAGGCTATGAATGGGTTTGTAAATCTCCCCATTGTGTATATATAAAACTAGAAATCCCAGTACATTAAAGTAATTACAGTCACTGATCCAAAGCGCAGCGGTAATCAACACACGTAAGGACAGTGACTTTTCATAATAAAGACGTGATTCGAGAAGTTAATATCTTACCTATATATTCAAGGTTCGTAAATTCGAATGACTTGATTACTTAAGAAAAAAAAACTCTCTCTCGAATGAAGTACACATAATGTACCTTAAGAATACGTAATGAAAGATAACAGCGGAGCTAATAAAATGCTAAACTTCCCCTCTTACGCTACAGTGAACGATATGAACGTTACAATGAACGATATGGCAGTGATTAATTGCCTTTAAAGGAAGAGGTACATTGTTTGTGTTTATCTCAGAAGCAAAATGCCTACGCTCTTAAAAGCAAATAATAATATTAAAATAATGAAAAATGTGTACTTGTCACTAAATTGTAAGTCTTATAAAAATTAATCCCCTAACAGTGATATAAATCTTGCGCAAATACTAATCAGTGCGTGTTATGAATAAAATGAAAACTCGTCAATGCGTTGACATATGACAGTAGTGATTTTCAGATGGCTGAGGTGGTTTTGACAGGCGAAGGCCGCGCGGGCGAGTCGCTTGTAAACAAATGCAGATGCAAGATGGCCGTCTGTTGTTTTGACGGAGCCGAGTCACATGTGAAGTGGCTGGACAAACAGCGCTGTTGAACGAGCGGATTGAACACCCACAAACAGCGTTCTTGCTAATTTACGAGATCCAGTGGAAATATACACAAATATTCTCTGATGGAATTAATCAGGAATTTGCATAGGCATGAATTACCTCTTACAGGCACAAAGAATTACTTTACTGGGCTAGGAATTGTTAAACACAGCAAAGGTGAAAGGCGATCATGTGTGTCGGTGTGGTCTGAGGTGACAGGTGATCGTGTGTTGGTGGGGGAGGGGAGGAGTTTAACTGAGAGCTGAGAGCTGACATGCATGTAGGGGTAGGTTCTCAATGCAATGAATATTAACGTGAATTTTACAGTCCTGGAACAAAGAGAAAATGTTTGCACTTTTCTCCCGATGGTAACTGTTCAAGATTATACAATGGTAATTTCCTACCTGAGCTAACACATGCTAAACTGCTAACATGCAATGTTCAAAATCCTGACTCTGATAACAAACTAGCAACTTAATACCAAGGTAAACACACGTCACACACACACACACTGCTGAGTATTTTTGCTTCAAACACCGTGGAAATTCCCAGATCTTTATTCCTGCGTCAAATAAAATCAATTTGCGCATAATTATTTTTTTACTCCGATGGACATTCACGTTAAAATGATTTCTGAACTAAATTTACTAACTCCTACAGTAGTTTCAAATGTGGCGTGCAATATTCAGTGGTTTACCCTTTTCCTAGTCACGAAGTTCAAAATAAAAGTTACCTAATAAATAATTGTTTTCCTGATTCAAGATTTGCCTGTCGAGAAATTAATGCTTTTTCTTGAAATTAATTTACAGGTTCAATAAATTCTTACGAGTCTAGCTTAGCAAGGAATGTTAATTACTAATTAACTTGAAGAGATCCTGGCCATGAGTCAGCCATTATTACGAAATTGAAGAGGTGCTGGAGTTTACTTTACTGTGATTAATAAGACCTTGCAATAAAACTCTCGAAATACTGTGACACTGAAAGAAAAAAAAAAAGAACAAATGAAATTGGTAGGTCAACAAATTGAGAATTCTGTTTCAAACAAAATATTTATTTTACACAGGCACTCTGGTAAATTAAAGGTAACCAATCTCACTAAAATGAAAATATATGATAAATCTATGAATTGGAAATTAGTTCATTAAGTAATTCAAATGTGTACATAAATGGACCATGTACAAGAGGCCTTTAACATTCCAGCAGTCATACAATAATGACTATATCAGCCTGGAGGGCGGACTTAATAGCAAATCAGCAAACACAGGAGAAACATCTACTTGGTAAATGACATTGACACCACCCCGTACTTTGCTTCTTTATGATGCTTGGATAGAAGATTCTCCAGGTGAAAAAATAGACCTTAACTATCTCATGACGATGTCTGATTCAAGGTCAAAGTTCCCCAAGTGTATAGGAAATGAGTTCCTGCTGGCTCGTTGGCTCAATGCTACAATTAGCAGCCTTCAGCAGACATAAGCAGACTAACTGATGACTTCTGTCGTCTTACCATTTTATGGGAGATTAACAAGAGAAAATCTTCAACTAATTTGAAAATACAAAAGCGTTTAATTAGGCTTGGTGCTTAGCTAGATTTAACACTCATTATCCTAGGGGGTTTTTATATAGTATACCCTATCCCCAGTCAAATAAAATTTCTGAAATATTAACAATTAAGTGATACAGCGGTATATATTCAAAATACAATACTTTTACACATATATATAAATATATATATAAATATATATATAAATAAATATTATTCTATATATATATATTATATATATATATAATATAAAATATTATAGATAACTATATATATAGATATTTAAATCACTATGAGATTAAAATATCTATACAGTAAAGAATTTATTACCGATATTTCACAAGACATTTTCAATTTACTGTTAGAATAGGCAAGTTATAATGCATCATGATACATTTACTCTTCAACAATTATTTAAATATAAAATTCATCTTAAAAATATAATATACATTTTATTTTCAATATCACATAATAAACGACTTAGTTTATCGTTTTCAAAAAGTAAATAATAATAATAATAATAATAATAATAATAATAATTAATAATAATAATAATAATAATAATAATAATAATAATAATAATAATAATAATAAACACTTGAAGATTGATATCTGGAGGAACCATTAGTAAAGTTCAACATATTCATCATCTTAATTTTTCTTATTGTTTATTTGATGCTGTGCATAATTCACCAAAGATTTAATGACTATTTATTTCGTAATTCTTACTCAGAGGTTTATGTAAACATTGGGATATTCCTTTCTTTTAACACTGGAAATATACACAAAAATAAAGGTGAAATCTTGGTGCTAATCAATATTTTCTGGAACCCATGATGTCATCGTGAACTAGACTGCTGATTTAATATTAGAGAGTCTGTTTGTTGTCCATTGTGTAATTTGATCAAAGTGACTTTTTGCGAGCAGGTACATAGTTCCATATTATAATGATTTGTATCATTATTATAAGGGCATACTATCAGGGAAAAAACTGCTTTAGTGCAACGTGTCAGCACTGCCAGACGTACGATGTTTCTCATGAGACTACGCATTCCTTTGCCCTTTAAATCGGTTGAAAGGGACTACCCCAACAACCCACGCATCTTCTATCCACATTTCACAAATAAGACTTATAACAACAATCATTTACTCAGTAATTCCAGTTTATTTATCAATTTTAAACCACATACGACAATTTCATTCAATCGCTGCTCTTAAACTCCTGAAGGAAAGACTTTAGTTGTCGTTTGTTAAGTTTGATAACCTTCATTCACGCGTCGTGCTTGCAGAATTTGGGAGAGGGTAATTATTCTTTGTGATACATTGAACGCAAAACTAAATTCTACATCGTTGTAGCAAAGAAATCTGATAAAGAAAAGGATGTTTAGTCCCCAGCCTCGTCAGTAGCCTATAGGATAGTTGTTGTGGCCTACTACACTACGCCTGACAGGGATAATAGAAGCATATCATCGTTATGGAAGAGTTTATCCACTGTTATTATTATTATTATTATTATTATTATTATTATTATTATTATTATTATTATTATTATTATTATTATTATTATTATGTCTGCTATGCAGGTCGACTTCTGTTGGACGTAATCCTGTAATCCTATCAGTAATTCCTTATCATATCATAATTATGAATTTTAGACGCAAATATTATCATACTTTATTAATATTATTCAGTTTATTAATATTACCTCATCTGATAATTAAATTATTAATACTAGCCTAGTTGATGTACCTCATAACTTGTTTAAAATTATATTAAAGTTACCTATGAAAAATGTTCTATGAAAAATGCCTATCTACCCGTTTTCTTTTGTCTATATTTATGGCTGCCTCTGATAAATTACCCAAGACTGTCTAACTGCAAGTTAATTTTTCGTTGACTCATCTAGATAAAGCATTGAGGTCATTAATCATTATATTTTCAATATATGATTCTTTTTTAGATAATATTTATATTATATTCAATAAGAAATTCAATAGTAAAAGGCAATTCTATTGGAAAATTAAATAAGTTGCTAACAGAAACCCTTATAATTTATTCTTAGAATAGAATTACTGTGGTATTTTGACACGTCTATTCTCTCTCTCTCTCTCTCTCTCTAAATCATCGTCTTTTAGGATGCACCAAATTCTTTACCTTAAAACTGGTGTGATAATATATTTTAAACAGCTAAGGATAAATATGAATATAAAATTGCAATATTTTGAGATTTCTTTGCAGAAGAGGGTATCATAAAAAATGCAGGTTTAAAAATAAGGACATTTCTACATGATCTCAATAATAAGTACGTCATTTTAGCATAATGAAGCCTCTAACCAAACTTTTCTTAAGTCTGCAACTTCATTTCAAATAAATGTCACTGACGTACCTTTCCTCTGTAATTTTGTGAGATATAACAATCTTTTGACCACGTTCTTTTGTATCGAATGGTTCTGTCTGAAGTTCAAGTGTACAGAGATGGAATCAAGGAGGATAATATATATATATATAAAATATATAAAATAAAAGCATACCACAATAGGTGGAATGGCCGCAAAAGAGTGTACAGAGATAATTAAGTAAAATAAAACAAACTTTTAGAAAGAAATGACCACTGAGCCTCTTACAAAATACATTAAATAAACACAAAAATCAACCACACACTGAAAACATCGAATAACAAACACACTTACACCAAATTAAGATAGACTATGCAATTACACTTTAAAGAGAGGGCCCTGAAAGTAATAGGATGTCGAAAAGACAGAATAACCTAACAGACTAAATGTTATACACTAAAAAAAAATAAAATAAACTGCTTCCCTTAAGTGAGCTGAAACAGTAGAAGAGGCTAACGCAGCCTTCAAATCACGGGTCGAGGGGAATAATATATATATCTTGAGACCTTACCAAACGTAAGAGAGGTCCCCTGGCAAGGAAATAACTGGACAAAGGGCGCAGACTGATGAAATAATCACTTTTACGTCGCAAGACGATCAACGGACACGGCCGTCCGAGGGCAATCACACCTTACCAGTTGGCAGAGAGGTCCCTTGGCAGTGTTACTGGACCAAGGGCGTAGACTGAAGAATAAATCAATCTCCCAAAGGACAGTAGCAACTGACTGCAAAGGCAGATCTCGTAAATCCAAAGATAATTCCAAAATACAAGCAGGCCCTCACAATGCTAATGGTCCAGAAAACAACTCTCTCAGTCTCTCGAGACAGTGCGCCGAATACAGCTCCAACAAGCCAAAACCACACGTGAAAAAAAAAAACAAGCTCATTGTAATTAAAACTAAACAACAAGTCAGAAATGTCGGGGAGGAGGAAACAGGGTCATTACGTTCCAAAAGAATAATTACTGCCAAAGTGGCTTATTCAAAACAAATTAATTTACGTTAAATTAAACACATACTGACACCTCCTCACCCAACAAAAAAAAAAAATTTTCCACAAGAAAATTTTTCTACAAAGTATTGAACTTAACTCAAAATTTAAAGAAATATATTAAAATACTAATATCAAAAACAAACATAGCAATTCAATCTATATGAAATAAAACAGGGACAATAAGAAAAATTAAAGTCTAATGACAAAACTCAAAAAGTGAATGAGAATACTATATCACATTGCCAGTAAAAATAGATTAGAGATAGTGGCAAAAAAAATTTTGTACCACTTTCAATACAGTCAATAGATATCAAATCTTAACCTTAATACTAAGACTTAAAATTAATACAAGTAAATAATTTATAGTGACCACGCCAAAAATAACATCAGTACCAACATATGAAGAAGTATGGTAATATCCCCATGAACTCACAAGTGGAGCAGTGGGCACAGGTTAGCAGAACAGCAATATTAACAAGACTAACCTATTATTAGACTAAACCTAGATAACCAACAACCAAAAATATAAATCGACCACAATGGGGCTAGTGTTACCTCAACCAAGGTCACCACTCATACACCAGCCTGTAGCGCCTAAAAACGGCCGTGCTACAGACCCGTGAGCCCGTGACCTGGCTAAATTATTCTGAAAACACAAATATCAGTCAAACAAAAATAAGGACCAAAACCTTAATAAATTAACCTTAACTTAGTCTAGGTCACCACTCATACACCAGCCTGTAGCGCCTAAAAAACGGCTGTGTAGTGCTACAGACCCGTGAGCCCGTGACCTATCTAAGCTTTGTAAAGAAAGAATTAATGTGGACCATTGGCATAAATAAAGAACAGGGACATAACAGTATATGATTAATGATTTATAAAAACTAACCATCAATCACCAAAATAAGAAAAAAAAGAAACGTAACACACCGTCCACATATCAATAATTTACAACACACTCAATATTGTGGCCCTTCACAACACTTTCCAAAAATGCCTCTTTTCACTCCAGAGAGCGTCCTTACTCAACACTATTTGTTTTTGCAACTCATTGAGTTTCAAAGAGCGTCTTTTCACTACACTTCACTCAGTTTTAGTGCCTCTACACTTCAGAGAGCGTCCTCACACTAAACGGGTTTGGGCCTTAAATACACACATCATTAATGGACATACACAAGACAATGGTAACACCTTAAAATTAACCTGGACATACACAAGACAATGGTAACACCTTAAAATTAGCCTCCACCAATAACACATACTAAAATAAACAGAAATCAAAAGTACCCTTAACCACTCTTAATCAAAGACGACACCGAAGAAAAACCTGCAAATCACGACATTTAACATCTTAATCTTAAGTACTTAATCCTAAATCATTTCATAAACAAAACAAACACCTGACACATCATTATTACAACACACCTGGAAACCTGTACATTCAATAAATTTATAGGATTAATCAAATCAATTAATATAAGTATATACAAAACAACTTTACGAAGAACAAAAAGGTTTTTCTCAAATCAACCTATCGATCAGTCACTGATGCGTGACAGCGCATCAGCGACAACATTACTTTTGCCTGGAATGTGTGAAAAGCTAAAATTCCATTCCTGGAGCAGGAGGCTCCAACGCATCAACCGTTGATTTTTATTCCTAAACCTGTTCAAGAAAACCAACGGATTATGATCCGTTAATATTTTAATCGGAGTCCCTGTAGAGGATAAATACACCTGAAAATGATTAACAGCTAAAATTAATCCCAAAGTCTCTTTCTCTACAGTCGAGTATTTCCGTTGTGCCGGGGATAACTTTTTGGAGAAATAGGCAACAGGATGAGATACTCCATGAGCATCTTCCTGCAACAAAACTGCTCCAACCCCAACATCACTCGCATCAGTAGCAAGCGAAAAAGGAACGTCAAAATCAGGAGCTTTCAAAATAGGGAAATTCATTAGGACCTGCTTTAATTTTTCAAAGGCATTTTGGGCATCATTAGTCCATACAAAAGTCACATTCTTACGTAATAAATTAGTCAGGGGCTCAGCGATATCAGAAAAATTCTTAACAAATCTACGATAATACCCTACTAAACCAAGGAATTTTCTGACATCCCTGCGACACTTCGGTATTTCAATATGCCTAATAGAGTCTACGTTTGCCTGTTTTGGAGCCACTTTCCCAAATCCTACTTCGTGACCCAAATATACAACCTTTGCTTTGGCAAACTCACTCTTTTTTAGGTTTATAACCAAACCAGCTTTCCTAAGTACCTGAAATAAAGCCTTAATACGTTTAAGATGGGTGTCCCAGTCATCACTATAAATTACAATATCATCAATATAAACAACACACCCTCTAAACCTTGGACCAAAGTATTCATTAACCTTTGAAAGGTTGCAGCGGCATTCTTCATCCCAAAAGGCATTACTTTACATTGGTAGAGTCCTCGCTGCGTTACAAACGCTGACAAATCCCGTGCCCGTTTGGACAGCGGAACTTGCCAATACCCCTTTAACAAATCAAATTTAGTTATATATTTTGAATTCCCTATCCTGTCAATACAGTCCTCTATCCTGGGTAAAGGATAACTATCAGGCTTTGTGACCTCGTTGACTTTGCGGTAATCAAAACAAAGCCTGAATTGACCATCCTGTTTCTTTACCAAAACAACAGGTGAAGACCACGGACTGTTGCTGGGTTCGATCAGCCCGTGTCGTAACATATAATCAACCTCTTTATCCACAACATCATTTTTAAATGGATTTAACCTGTAAGGGGATTGTTTTACCGGAGTTGCGTTACCCACATCCACATCATGTTCAAGGACAGTGGTCTGTCCTGGAACATCCGAAAATAAATCCTTATAACTAAAAACTAACTTTTTCAAAGATCCCTGTTCTACTAAATTCAAATGTGAAACCATTTCTGAAAAATTTTCTAAAGAATGTTTATTATCATTAGGCCATTCGGCACCATCAAAACAATCATCATCAAAATTACTCACGTCTGGAAAAGAAAAAGAATTAATATCATTACACTTTGTAGTATCACCAACTAATGCCACGGGAATAACTTTGTCACGACCTTTATAAGCCTTTAACATATTTATGTGACACAACTGGTAGGGTCTCCTCCTTTCAGGAGTTTCAACTAAATAATTAACATCACTTACTTTCTTTAAAATTTTCCACTGTCCTGAAAATGAAGCTTTTAAAGGGTTTCCTGGAATGGGAAGCAATACCAAAACGTTATCACCCACTACAAAATTACGCTCCTTAGTCTTTCGGTCAAAAAAAAATATTTCATTTTCTTTTGGCTACACAATAAATTTTCACCAGCAAACTTCCAAGCCTTCGTTAATTTATCACCCAAATTACTAACATAATCTAATAAATTCATATCAGGGCGTCCCCCTCCCAAGATTCACGAACCACATCAATGGACCACGCACACAATGACCAAAAATAAGGCTGAAAGGTGAAAATCCTAAAGACTGACTCGGCACTGACCGAAATGCAAATAATAAATAAGGTAGTTCCTTATCCCATTCAGAACCATTAACCAAACAATACTTTTTTATCATAGACTTCATGGTTTGATGAAATCGTTCCAAAACACCTTGACTTTCAGGATGGTACGGAGAAGAAGTCACATGTTTAATTTTTAATTCAGCCATCTTCTCCTAAATAATTTACTCAGAAAATTAGACCCACAATCGGACTGAATTACTTTGGGCATTCCGAACCTGGTGAAAAATTCAATTAATACTTCAACAATTTTAACAGATTTTACATTTCGTAGTGGTATTGCCTCAGGATATCGAGACATCCTATCCATAATTGTTAAAATATACTGATTGCCACTACGAGTTTTCGGCAGAGGACCAACCACGTCAATAATTACCTCTCTGAACGGTTCAGAAACAACAGGAATAGGATGTAATGGTGCCTTTGGAATTGGTTGATTAGGCTTCCCGACCTTTTGACATGCATCACAACTATTTACAAATTTTTAACATCATCTTTCATCTTAGGCCAAAAATAATTTTCACACAATTTACGAGTGGTTTTAAAAACACCAAAATGACCAGCCAAACCATTTTCATGAGCCAATGTCATTAACTCCTTTCGATAAACAAAAGGAACCACAATCTGTTTAACAATTTCACAACCTGTATTAATGGCATCAAAAGGTCTACTTATTCTATACAAAATATTATTAATTATCTTAAATCGAGGGACAGTCAAATCAGTAATTTCGCCAGACTCAACTGGCAGGTCTTTAAAATCTGCTTTCTGAGCTGTAATAAGTTCCTTAGTAGTCCAATTAAGTTTATTATCCAACACACCACTATCTATAACTAAGCTATCACTACGATCTAAACTACTCAAATCAACATCAACTACCGACTCGGCCGAGTCAACACTACTAGCCTTCGATCGAGTGACTACAGATATTTCATTACCGGAACTTAATACAATAGGGAAAGTTTTATTTATTAGGGCGACATCATTCCCTAACACCAAATCCACATCTTTAATAGGAAATTTATCAATAATGGCCAGTTTTAAATAACCTGAAAAAGACGGGCATGATAAATAAAAACTCTCAACCGGGTAAGACCTGACCGTATCTGGAAAACCACTTAACAAAACATATTCCTTATTTGAACATTCCCAATCAATAGGTAAAGATTCTCTGAGAATTAAAGACTGAGCAGCCCCAGTGTCACGCAAAATTTTAACCTTTCTTTGCTCAGTCGAATTCCCAGAGCGAACAAAACCATCAGACAAAAATTTCTGAAAAGGAGCCAGTGACTTATTGCCTAGTCACTGATTATTAGAGTTCTCAGCCACTGACTCGTTCTCATTCCTACGAATGGCCATTACCGGACGTCTTTCGGTCCTTTGTGACCTTTTAAATGCATAACACATGCTCTTGACGTGTCCCTTCTTATGACAGAAGAAACAAGTCAAAGTTTTCAACTTCTCCGGGTTATCTGTGGTCTGCCTATTATAGCTGTTAACAGGAGTAGTACGAGAACCATAATTAACATTAGGCCTATTATACCTGTTCTGATTACTACTCCTGTTAACTCTCACCCAACCAGATTTCTCATTTCTGGGTACTTCCCCTATCACATTTTTATGAGAGAGGAGGTACTCATCACTTGCAATAGCCACCTCCTGCAAAGTTTCTAATTTTAACTCTTCGAGGTGTACCTTCACCTCATTAGGCACGGACCTTTAAACTCCTCAACCAAAATCAATTCTTTTAATTTCTCAAAGTCTGTCACCTCCTTAGACTTTAACCAGTCGCCAGCAAATTGCTCTTTAGCCCTGGCGAACTCTACAAAAGTCTGCCCTCTTTCCTTCTGTAAATTACGGAAGCGTTGTCAGTAAGCTTCCGGTACCAACTCGTAAGCCTTCAAAACTATGGCCTTTACAGAATCATAATCTGAG
>NC_089771.1:9343610-9358610 GCF_040412425.1 Macrobrachium rosenbergii
TAAAAATATAGATATAAATAAAAATAAGAATTAAAATTAAAATAAAAATATAGGTATAAATAAAAATATAGAGGTAAATAAAATAAAATAAAATTTTGATATAAATAAAAACAAAAATATAGATATAAATGATAATATAGAAATAAATAAAAAACAATAAAATATAGATATTAATAAAAATAATAATAATAATAATAATATAGATACAAACAATAATAATAAAAAAATATTAATATAATTAAATCTTTAACCATTTAATACGTATATATACAGGGAGTAGATGTTTTGACCGTGGCGTTTACTACGTATATATACGATTGATTTTTCCCGCCTTCCTTTCAAGGTTAATCCTCTATAATATATTTTCTCTAGGCCCGAGGAAGTGTTGTTAACTATATCCAAACAAAAACACTTCCTCTCAAACCCCCTTTTATCATAATTTTCCTGATTTTCTAGATCTAATGCGGGAATTCGCCAATAACTTGGCGACATCGCTATGTAGCGAGACAACATGACGCTGGGCTGGTTCTGCTCTTACACCGAATTTTGGTCTTTCGACGCAGGTGGTAGAAGTGCTATAATCTTTCTAATCCAACTTTGTATGGGTCATGAGTAACTTTCTGTATTTTTCTTTTCCAGCTCTAGCGCAAATGAAAAATGATGAGTAACTGTAGTTTAATGACATTATTCCGTCTAAAATATGAAAAATGTACTCACTTGACTGTTTTATTGCTTTACGATATGTTCAGTGCATGTGACTGAGCTCCAGATGCGCTTCATTCTGAATAACAACCGAAAACTGTTTTGTTTATTTATTCTAAATTGCTAAAGTTGGCAATAATTGTAATTCATTTTACCAATTTAACTTTAGCATTTCATAAAAATTGCTTCAGAAGCTGTGTATATTATCTTGTGTCGCTATATATATATATATATATATATATATATATATATATATATATATATATATATATATATATATATATATATATATATATATATATATAATATATATAAATATATGTATATGATATGATGTATATATATAAGACTTAGAAATTCCATACAGTTTACTTTTATTTAATATTTTTTTTATTTAGAAAACAGACATGCATCGTGGATGACGTAGAATTCATAACAGGAACCTAGGTTTAGCCCAAAGATTGGATGCAAGGTCTTTTGGAAACAGCTCGAATATATACCAGTATATAACCTATCAAAATAGATATCTGATGATTAGTAACAACTATAATTCGAATGACTAGTTGGTGTAACCTATTATTTATAAATTCTAGAATGTCAAAAAGGAAGAGTTTCATATACAACAAATAAACTTCCATACATGAAACAATGCACGTGCGTCGGATCTAGAAATGCTATTTTCCAAATGTCGCCACGCTGATAATCCTATACCCAAGGGATAAATTGCTGTTACTATCATGGCTGGAAAGAGCAGACGTATAAATACGTGACAGTGGTGAAAGGGAAACACCCGTATATATGTTAGCAGGCTTGTATGGTTTAAAATATGTAATTGCTCGCGAAGGTGACCTTTGAAAAGTCGGGTCAGCTGTTCGCAGGGTCCATTTTGACTATACACAGGAAATAGGAAAATGCTGATACATTCGCATACCACAGGAAGTCGCAAAAACCTCCTTAGTGATAGGACACCGGCACAAAAAAATGCGGTGTCAGATCAGAACGTTCTAGAAGCTGAACCAGTTACAAAATCCGGTTTTGAAGAAAGCATTTCGGTAATGTACGTGTGTGTACGTGTACTTCGTGACGCCTTGAAGTACAGAGGCGTGTTTTGCCGAACTTTGACGTCGAATGATGTCACGGAAAACTACGTTCGTTCGTGCATTGCATAATGAATATAATGGGTGGGACCGTTGAATGATCGGGCATTGCGATCCGATATCTGTGTAATTCAGAATGTGAAGTGTATTTTCACATGGAGACTGTCCCAGAGGACTTTGTGGAGTGAGTAGAACTCATAAACATTTTTAGACTTTATTTTCAGAACTATGAACACAAACGTTACCCCTGTGGCAGTGAAAATTTATGTTTCTGCAATTTCTACATTTTCTGACTTTTAATGTGATGTTTGTTCTTTCACAGGTATTCTTTTTTCCTCTCTCCATTTTTGAGATGACCTGATTTTATAAATTGACCTGTTTATGTTTTGACAGATGAGTTATTTTCTGTATTCCCTTAAGTAATTGGGTGTTTATGATTTTGAACCTTATTTCCTTAGAAGAATTTTTGATACTTTGATGAATCATTCGTTTTCATTCTTCATAATTTTTAAGAAATTTTCGTTTTTTTTTTTTTTTTTTGTCAATAAAGGTTTAGTTTTGTACTTAGCATCTCATTCCAGTAGTCCCTAGATTTTAGTTAGGGAAAGGTATAACTAATGATGTCGGCTCACGCTATACGAAATCACTTAACATCTCGGGATAAGCGAGATATAAACCTCTGTTCATAAAACAGAGACTTAAATAAAGAAAAGGCTTCAGAATTGGCCTTTACAAATATATGGTATAAGTCTATAAGATACAGAAATTGATAAAAAAAAAAAAGCAAAAGTAGGCCCCCCAGCCCTCAAAAGAGGCGCACCCGGGAGGGTAGTTGCCATTTTGTGTTTTTTTACTTTTTGCTGACAGTCTGGGTAGCGTAAATTTTTGCTGACCGCACTCTTAGCTGACAACTGGGGGCACCAAAGATGCTTCCCATAGAAAACTGTTATTGGGTTAAAAATAAAAATGAAAATAATAAATTGATGCAAATAAAAAAAATATATAGGTAAATACAAATAAAAAATAAAACTAAAAATAAATATAAATAAAATAGAAATAGCAATAAAAGTATAAATAAAGATAAAGATAAATTTATAGATAAAGGCAGATATATATAAATAATTAGATATAGATATAAATATAGATAAAAATAAAAATAAAATGAATATATAGACAAAAATATAAATAAAATAAAAATAAAAATAAAAATATAGACGTAAATGAAAATACAGATATAAATAAAAATAAAAATAAGAATAAAGATATAAATAAAAAAAAAAATGTAGATATAAATAAAATTAAATATAAAAATATAGATGTAAATAAAAATAAAAATAGAAAAAATATAGATACAAAAAAATTAGATTAAAAATAGAATTAAATATAAATAAATATATGGATATAAATTTTAAACAATTTAAATATAGATATAATGAAGATCAAGTAGAAATAAAATATACATATAAATAAAAATAAAAATAAGAATAAAAATACAGATATAAATGAAAATAAACACAAAAATATAAAAATAATAATAATATTAATAATATATATATATATATATATAATATATATATATATATATATATATATATATATATATATATATATATATATATATATATATATATATATATAAATATATAATAATATAAAGGAAATCAATAACACAAATATATATATATATATATATATATATATATATATATATATATATATATATATATATATATATATATATATATATATATATATATATATATATATATATATATATATATATAATTAAATAATAAAATATATAAATTAAAAATAAAAATAAATTAAATTAAAAATAACACAAAAATAAAATAAAAATGGAAAAACATATATAAATAAAAATAAGAATGAAAATGAAAATATACCTATAAATAAAAATCAAAATGAAATAAAAATAAAAATAAAATATAGATAGAAATAAAAATTAAAATGAAAATACAGATAGAAATAAAAATAAAAATACAGAAGTAAATAAAATAAAATAAAAATTAAAATAAAAATATAGATAGGAATGAAAATAAAAATAAAATTATAGATATAAAAAAATTTAAAATAAAAATATAGATATAAATAAAAATAGAGATAAAAATATCGATATAAATAAAAATAAAAATATAAATGTAAATAAAAATAACAATAATAATAAAAATATAGATATAAATAAAAATAATAATAATAAAAATATAAATATAGATATAAATAAAAATAACAACATCGATATAGAAAAATAAAAAATAGATGTAAATAATAATATAAACATAAATAAAAATAACAATGAAATATAGATACTGTCACGATGTGTAACAAGTACCTGGTAATTACACAACTAATCACAGAATTCAAAAATTTACCTCATTTCAGCCAGATACCTAAACTCTCAGTCATAAATAAAAATTTATGACTGAGTACTCTAAAGGTAACATTGATCCCTTATAAAGCTCATTAATCACGTGAAAAATCAAACTAATTTTATCGAAACAAGTGTGAGGTATCAACAGTTAAACAAGAAATATACTAGAGTAAAAGGGCATCACTCCATCAAATAGCTTTAACTGTTTCCCTGGTCTTAATTCACTTCAGCAAAACTAAAGGAACAAAACGTGTTTATCAATTTGCCTTTTGCACACAATTAATCCTATTCACTGGTGGTCAATAAATGAAACACTGTTTTTAAAAACATTAAATACAAACATTTATTTTTAAATTCAAAAATTATAAATAGAAGTCACAATCTAGAAAATTTACTATTACTTGAAAACAACGCAAATTTAATAATTCACGAGTTAAATTATTAAACAAGACTAATACACTAAACTTTATTTTAACAAGAAATTAAGTAAATCAAGCAAAATTTAAACTATCAAGAATTACTCAAGATTTGAAAATAAAATTTAAAAAAATGAAAATTCAATCAAGTATGTAATGTTAAATTATCAAGAAATATTTACTATGCTAAGTAAATAGATGTTAAATCACCAGTATATAAAATGTAAAAAATCAAGAGATTGCAAACACATTAACACACAAAAATACATAAAAGATTTACTAATAATAATTTCACTAAGGCCAATTTCCCTAATATACCTTATTATGCAATGGAAGAATAAATAAAATTCAATTAACCTTACACAAGCTTGTAAAAACTTTCGCAAAATCCACAAAACACACTTCTTGTCAGGCGCTGTTACCAAATACACTTTTCCTACATTCAGATCTCAAAAGCTAAGTTTAATACAAATGACCACACAAACATTCTGTTAATGACTTTTCTCTTTTGGAGAGAGAGAGAGAGAGAGAGAGAGAGAGAGAGAGAGAGAGAGAGAGAGAGAGAGAGAGAGAGAGAGAGGGGGAACTAACACTAACGGTCTCTGAAATCAGAACAAGCAACCATTAGGATCCCAGTGGGAAATGAAACAATCAGACGACATCAGAACAATATGTAATCAGAGCTACACAATCCTACAAAACACGACTTAATCGATCGAGATACGTGCATTTACTCTCAAAAAGGAGTATGTGACTCAAACAAAAAATCGTATGGGACGAAGCTCTCAACGACATCTCAACACGATCAAAACAGACTGTAAATGGCCAACCACAAATGGCACCCTTTCAAAACAAAGACGAAGAACCAAAGTTGGTTTCACAGCAGCACATGAAACACTGTGAAATCATTTGTCTTTTCTTGTATGTGACAAAGCTTTTATAGAAATCTTAACATGACCTGATTCCTATTCCCGACCTGTCAACACATGAATCAAAACAAAGCGCTCGTTTACTTGTTATTTCTTGCGACAACAACTGAACCAGAACACAACACACCAAATCACAAGTACAGAACACTTGTTGCTAGGGGAAAAAATGTGCAATCACATACTGCGTTACTATTAAAATGTTTTACCTATTTGAAATTGCAATGTTAAGTTACCCAGATCACTAACTCTTTTAAGATCTGACATTACACTACATATAATATTTCGATGATTATTATTATTACACATAACACAGGATAAATAGAAGAGTAAATATATCAAAACTATTGGATGATATACATATTACAAGGCAACGTCATGAAATTTCTACCCCTAGAAGATTAGTTATTCCAGATTTGAGTCCAGCGATTCACAACGGGATAAATAATCTGCTATGACATTGTCTTTTCCTGAAATATGTTTCACTTTTACATTATACGGTTGCAGGCATAAAGACCACCTGGTCAGTCTCTGATTGTTATTTTTCATCTTAAGGGTGAATAAGATAGGGTTGTGGCCAGACAACACTAAAATTCCTTCATTCCTAGGTCGGTTCACATACACTTCAATGGTGTGATTAATGCTAACATTTCTTTTTTGATTGTTGAGTAAGTTTTCTGATGCTTTTTCAACTTTGAGGACATGAAACACACTAGATGCGGAATACTGCTGTCATCTTCTTGAAGTAGAACAGCTCCAATTCCACAGTCGGATGCATCAACCTGTATTAGAAACTTCTTACTGAAGTCTGGAGCTCAAAGCACTGGTCTTGAACTTAAAATGGCTTTAACCTTCTCAAATGATTCTTGACATTCTGGAGTCCAAACAAACTTTGTTTTCGGACTGGTTAAGCCAGTTAAGGGAGCTACTACGGCTGAGGAATTTGGACAGAATCGACGATGAAATCCAGCCATGCCCAAAAATCTTTGTAGTTGTTTCCTGGTAGTAGGGGTGGGTGGGTAGCCTTATGGATACCTTCTACATTAGCATCAATAGGGGCGAGAAGGTCTTTTCCAACTTCAAATCCTAGATACTGAACAGTTGCCTTTCCAAACTCACTTTTTTGTAAGTTGATTGTTAGTCCTGCTTCCCGTAGTTTCTTGAACACTTTCCTTAAAATTTTCAGATGTTCTTCCCATGTAATAGAATAAATCACAATGTCATCGAGGTAAACACCTACTCCTTCTATGGATCCTAGCAGTTGATCCATCACTCATTGGAATATTGCAGGTGCATTCATCAGACCAAACGGCAAAACAGTGTATTGATAGTCCAAAAGGAGTAATGAAAGCTGACAGCAACTTAGCATCCTCATCTAAGGGAATTTGATAATAATATCCTTTCAACAAGTCTGTCTTGGAAACAAACTTGGTTTGCCCAATATTATCAAGTAATTGATCAATAAGAGGCAAGGGATAATTGTCAACCACAATGATGGAATTCAGTTCCCTATAATCAGTACACATCCTAAATGAGCCATCTGGTTTCTTCACTAACACACAAGGAGAACTATAATGACTTGAACTGGGTTCTGCTAATCCATGCTGCAACAAATACTCCACTTCTTTCTTCAAAACATCTTGATGAAAAGGTGACAAGCGATAACCTCTCTGTTTAAAAGGTTTTCCATCTTCTCTGATCTTTATCTCATGCTTTGTCAGATCGGTACGCGTAGATACATCTGCAAAAAATTCAGGGAAACTTTGAATCACCTCACTTAACTCACTACTTTGCTCAACACTCTAATGTTTTAATTTATCCTCCAAATTTTCCAATACTGCCAATGTAAAGCCATAGGTAAAAGCTGTCCTTCCAGTATGAAATAACCGAGCAAACTCCTGCATACTTGCCCAAAAGGATCCCACAGTGCATGTGAGAACAGGATAACAAGTGAGCCGCCGAATGGCCAAAACGTGAAAAGATAAAAAAAACACTCATGGCCGAGGTACCACTTAAACACAGGAAATCCCATGGTTGGGAAAAAAGACCCTAATTCAGCTTCTCATGAGTAAGCAAAACAAAAAAAAACTACGTTATAGTCACGAATAAATTCAAATACGAATAGTTTGCATTCAATTATTACACAATATATATATATATATATATATATATATATATATATATATATATATATATATATATAGTATATATATATATATATATATATATATATATATATATATATATATATATATATATATATATATTTATATATATATATATATATATATATATATATATAAAAACTGCGTTCTACATACACCTGTGTACCACCTGAACTTCAGACAGAACGCAAACGATACAAACGAACGTGGTCAAAAAACGGGCCATTTATATCTCACCCAAAATTACAGAAGAAAGGACCCCTACCGTCAGGTACACATTAGGCTACTCGAAATGAAGTTGCAGACTTAAGAAAAGGTGGTTAGAGGCTTCATTATGCTAAAATGACGTACTTATTATTGAGATCATGTAGAAATGTCCTTATTTTTAAACTTGCATTTTTTGCGATACCCTATTCTGCAAAGAAATCTCAAAATATTGAATATTGCAATTTTATATTCATATTTATCCTTAGCTGCCCAAAATATATTATCACACCAGTTTTAAGCGCAAAGAATGTTGGTTCATCCTAAAAGACGATGATTAAGAGAGAGAGAGAGAGAGAGAGAGAGAGAGAGAGAGAGAGAGAGAGAGAGAGAGAGAGAGAATAGACGTGTCAAAATACCACAGTAATTCTATTCTAAGAATAAATTATAAGGGTTTTCTGTTAGCAACTTATTTAATTTTCCAATAGAATTACCATTTACTATTGAATTTCTTATTGAATATAATATAAATATTATCTAAAAGAATCATATATTGAAAATATAATGATTAATGACCTCAATGCTTTATCTAGATGAGTCAACGAAAAATTAACTTGCAGTTAGACAGTCTTGGGTAATTTATCAGAGGCAGCCATAAATATAGACAAAAGAAAACGGGTAAGGCATTCTTCATAGAACATTTTTCATAGGTGACTTTAATATAATTTTAAACAAGTTATGAGGTACATCAACTAGGCTAGTATTAATAATTTAATTATCAGATGAGGTAATATTAATAAACTGAATAATATTAATAAAGTATGATAATATTTGCGTCAAAAATTCATAATTATGATATGATAAGGAATTACTGATAGGATTACAGGATTACGTCCAACAGAAGTCGACCTGCATAGCATACATAATAATAATAATAATAATAATAATAATAATAATAATAATAATAATAATAATAATAATAATAACAACAGTGGATAAACTCTTCCATACCGATGATATGCTTCTATTATCCCCGTCAGCGTAGTATAGTAGGCCACAACAACTATCCCACTATCCTATAGGCTGCTGACGAGGCTGGCGGCTAAACATCCTTTTCTTTATCAGATTTCTTTGCTACAACGATGTAGAATTTAGTTTTGCGTTCAATGTATCACAAAGAATAATTACCCTCTCCCAAATTCTCGCAAGCACGACGCGTGAATGAAGTGGGTTATCAAACGACACAAACAGAGGGAAGCAACTAAAGTCTTTCCTTCAGGAGCTAAGAGCAGCGATTGAATGAAATTGTCGTATGTGGTTTAAAAATTGATAAATAAACTGGATTACTGAGTAAATGATTGTTGTTATAAGTCTTATTTGTGAAATGTAACCTAGAAGATGCGTGGGTTGTTGGGGTAGTCCCTTTCAACCGATTTAAAGGGCAAAGGAATGCGTAGTCTGCGAGAAACATCGTACGTCTGGCAGTGCTGACACGTTGCACTAAAGCACTTTTTTCCCAGATAGTATGCCCTTATAATAATGATACAAATCATTATAATAAGTGGAACTATGTACCTGCTCACAAAAAGTCACTTTTATCAAATTACGCAATGGACAACAAACAGACTCAGATTAAATCAGCAGTCTAGTTCACGATGACATCATGGGTTCCAGAAAATATTGATTAGCACCAAGATTTCACCTTTATTTTTGTGTATATTTCCAGTGTTAAAAGAAAGGGAATATCCCAATGTTTACATAAACCTCTGAGTAAGAATTACGAAATAAAGTCATTAAATCTTTGGTGAATTATGCACAGCATCAAATAAACAATAAGAAAAATTAAGATGATGAATATAAATGAACTCCACTAATGGATCCTCCTTATGAATTTTCAAGTGTATTATTATTATTATTATTATTATTATTATTATTATTATTATTATTATTATTATTATTATTATTATTTACTTTTGAAAACGATAAACTAAGTTGTTTATTATGTGGAGCGAAAATAAAATGTAATTATATTTTTTTAGATGAATTTTATATTTAAATAATTGTTGACAGAGTAAATGTATCATAACTTGCCTATTCTAACAGTAAATTGAAAATGTCTTGTGAAATATCGGTAATAAATTCTTACGTATAGATATTTTAATCTCATAGTGATCAATATGCATACATCTATATATATATATATATATATATATATATATATATATATATATATATATATATATATATATATGTGTGTGTGTGTGTGTGTGTGTGTGTGTGTGTGTGTGTGTGTGTGTGTGTGTGTGTGTGTGTATTGTGAATATATACCGCTGTATCACTTAATTGTTAATAATTCAGAAATTTCCCATTTGACTAGGGGGATAGGGTATACTATACCCTATCCCCCTAGGATAATGAGTGTTCTCCTCTAGCTAAGCACCAAGCCTAATTAAACCCTTTTGTATTTTCAAATTAGTGGCGAAGATTTTCTCTTGTTAATCTCCCATAAAAATGGTAAGACGACAGAAGTCATCAGTTAGTCTGCTTATGTCTGCTGAAGGCTGCTAATTGTAGCATTGAGCCACGAGCCAGCAGGCACTCATTTCCTATACACTTGGGGAACTTTGACCTTTGAATCAGACATCGTCATGAGATAGTTAAGGTCTACCTCACCTGGAGAATCTTCTATCCAAGCATCATAAAGAAGCAAAGTACGGGGTGGTGTCAATGTCATTTACCAAGTAGATGTTTCTCCTGTGTTTGCTGATTTGCCATGAGAAGTCCGCCCTCCAGGCTGATATAGTCATTATTGTATGACTGCTGGAATGTTAAAGGCCTCGTGTACATGGTCCATTTATGTGCACATTTGAATTACTTAATGAACTCTTTTCCAATTCATAGATTTATCGTATATTTTCATTTTAGTGGGATTGGTTACCTTTCATTTGCCAGAGTGCCTGTGTAAATAAAGCAAGTGTTAAGAAGCAGAATTCTCACTTGGCGACCTACCAATTATCATTTGTTCTTTTTTTTTTTTCCCCGGTCACAGTATTTCGAGAGTTTTATTGCAAGGTCTTATTAATCACAGTAAAGTAAACTCCAGCACCTCTTCAATTTCGTAATAATGGCTGACCCATGGCCAGGATCTCTTCAAGTTAATTAGTAATTAACATTCCTTGCTAGCTAGACTCGTAAGAATTTATTGAACCTGTAAATTAATTCTCAAGAAAAAGCATTAATTTCTCGACAGGCAAATCTTGAATCAGGAAAACAAGGTATTTATTAGGGTAACTTTTATTTTGAACTCGTGACTAGGAAAAGGGTAAACCACTGAATATTGCACGCCACATTTGAAACTACTGTAGGAGCTAGTAAATTTAGTTCAGAAATCATTCGAACGTGAATCTCCATCGGAGTAAAAAATAATTCGTGCGCAAATTGATTTAGCGACGCAGGAATAAAGATCTGGGAATTTCCACGGTGTTGGGAAGCAAATACTCAGCAGTGTGTGTGTGCGTGTGTGCTTGTGTTTACCTTGGTAGTTAAGTTGCTAGTTTGTTATCAGAGTCAGGATTTTGCATTGCATGTTAGCAGTCTAGCATGTGTTAGCTCAGGTAGGAAATTACCTATTGTACAATCTGTGAACAGTTACCATCGGGAGAAAAGTGCACATTTCTCTCTTTGTGAAACTGTAAAATTCACGTTAATATTCACTGCAATGACAACCTACCCCTACATGCATGTCAGCTCTCAGCTCTCAGTTTAACTCCTCCCCTCCCCCACCAACACACGATCACCTGTCACCTCAAATAACCTCCAACCACACCGACACACATGATCGCCTTTCACCTTTGCTGTGTTTACAATTCCTAGCCCAGTAAAGTAATTATTTGTGCCTGTAAGAGGTAATTCATGCCTATGCAAATTCGTGTTTAATTCCATCAGAGAATATTTGTGTATATTTCCCTGGACCTCGTAAATTAGCAAGAACGCGTGTTTGTGGGTGTTCAATCCGCTCGTTCAACAGCGCTGTTTGTCCAGCCACTTCACATGTGACTCGGCTCCGTCAAAACAACAGACGGGCATCTTGCATCTGCATTTGTTTACAAACGACTCGGCCGCGCGGCCTTCGCCTGTCAAAACCACTGCGTTCACTCGACAAGGGGGCCAATAGATATATTGCATGAAACTTGGGCAGAGCCAAGCAAAGCAAATTGGATAAAGGAACTTCCTGAAATACAAAATAAACTTAGGGCTGCATGGCCAGTGGCACAAGCAATGGAGGCAGCAGTGCAGGAAAGAGTCAAACTGTGGTTTGATAAAGAGGCCACTGCACACAGCTTCTCTGCTGGGGACGAAGTCTTAGTTCTCCAGACTGGGGCTACGCACCCCCTGGAAACCCAGTTTATTGGGGAAAAAGGAACTACTTAATTGCTTAGTCAACTGCAGGCAAAGGTTAGCAAAATGGCTATATGTTAACTTGCTCTAGCCATACAAAAGGAGGGAGGAGAAGGAGGAGGAGACAAATGACCTGAAACCAGTACCAAGTACCATAGTGGGCAACATTGCCGTATCTCCTAACCCTGCTACCAGCTCAGAAGTGATATCTTAATTACATTGTATCACTCCAGGTCTTGATGACGATAAACACAAAGACATAAAAAATCTGTTGCTACAATATCCTGAAGTAACCAAAGATCGTCTAGGGTGTGCGGACATCTTAGAACATACCATACAGTTAGAGAAGAACACAAGACCAATTGCCCAGGAATACTACAGAGTAAACCCGCAAAAGGCGGAAAGTATAAAAAAAAGCAGGTTGATCTGCAACTAGAGTTGGGGTTAATTGAACAGAGCCAGAGCCCTTGGCCCTCATCAGTTGTACTAATACCAAAAGAGGGTGGAGGAGACTGACTCTGCATTGACTTCAGGAAACTAAATGAGGTCACCAAACCAGAGCCATATCCTCTCCCACACATAGAAGTATGCTTAGATCTGTTAGGATTCCCACCTTTCCTCAGTAAGATCGACCTAGAGAAAGGTTATTGGCAGGTCCCATTAGCAGAGGAAGCACGCAAGCTGACAGCATTCATGACTCTGGATGGTTTCTTCCAGTACAAGGTTATGCCTTTCAGGCTGAAAAACGCTTCTAGTTGCTTTCAACAACTAATGAATCAGGTCCTAGCAGGTATCGAAAACTGTTTCGTCTACCTTAACAACACAGTCATCTCCGCTAACACTTGGGAGGAACATCTTCAAATCGTGGCTAAAGTCTTAGCTGCTCTCCAAAAGGCAAAATTAGTAGTAAGCCTGAAAAAGTGCCACTTTGGAGAGCCAAAATCACACACCTCAAGCATGTAGTAGGCAATGGCAAGCTCATGCCAAAGGATGCCAATATATCAGCTGTCAGGGACATGCCATATCCAACAGCAAAGAAAGAAGCCCAAAGATTCGTGGGCAAGGGGCAATGTTTCAGAAGATTCATTCCAAACTTCTCAGAAGCAGCAGCTCCTATAACTAATCTCTTCAAAGGCAAGAAAACATTCACACGCACAGAAGAATGTGAAAAAGCGTGCGATAACCTTAAGGCTGTGCTAATCAGCACACCAGTCCTGTACAAGAGACTGTTCTACATGACTGTGGCTCCTAACGACACTGGAATAGGAGTTGTAATGTTCCAAATCAAAGATGGAATTCGTCATCCCATAGCATGTTACTCTAAGAAACTAAACGTAGCAGAAACTCGATACAGCACGATTGGAAAAGAAATGTTGGGAATAGTGCTAGCCATGAAGCATTATGAGGCTCATCATGGTTATCACAAGTTCCTGCTCACTGTCTATATGGATCATAATCTGCTTAAATACCTCAAAAAATTCAGAAATCAAAATGAATGCTTAATGAGATGAAGTCTCAACATGCAAGACTGTAACTGGAAAATAGAGCATATTCAGGAACAGAAAATAAAATAGCAGACGTGCTGTCCTGCCACTGAGCCTTGTATGAACTCTAGTAATCAAAACCCTGTAACCACAGGATTTCCATTTTCACAGTGTCTAGCACCTAACCCAGATCATGGGTGCCAAACACTCCTTCATTTCTTTTCCACTTCATACCCCTTGCAACATTGCGCTTATAGATGACCCAAACTGTTCCTTAAACCCTAATCTGTCTGTATCTTAACCTTTTAACCAGAACTGATAATTTGTATATATGTGGTACATGGCACACTACACTAGCCAGATTGACTGGCAGGATTTCTAGAACTTACAGTAACAGAGAATAATTTGAAAAGAATATGATCAACGTACAGGTCAATATATCCATATCTCAGTTTCTAAAGCTTGTATATTATGAATCAACATAGCTAGGAATAAATTGAAAAATGTCTAGTTAGAATGTCTTCATATAATTGTTTATGTAATATTTAAGAAATACAAATTGCAGTTTAGCTATAACTGCATTATCATTAAAATTGATTTGTAGTAAATTAACCCCAGTAGAGTAACCTTATAATTATGAGTTAACATAAACTTATACTGTAAGCGGACGCATTATTGTTTTGCATTACACTTTATTTTGGATTTTGAGGTCGAGAGAGAGGGAGTTGCTCTTTAAACATAGACTGACATTCATATCCGAAAAAGGCCTAAAATGTCTTTAATGAGAAGAGTTGTAACGTGAAATTGTTAATTACAAGAGCATGTGAAAGCTCCATGTATTTAAAACTGAAAAACTTAAAACCTAACATAGAATACGATGGGTCGAAAGCAGAACACCCAGACAGAGGAACAGGGAAGCTGTAAAAACACCCCTGGACATCATCACTAGCTAAATCCTCACAGTCTCAATGAAGAATCTCCACCCTTCTCTCTTTGTCTATCATCCCACTATTGTCTGACTTTAATTAATTTCCTTGGGTACTGTTGTTTCATCTCCCTATTCCAGCACCTGCATTTGTGAATGTAAACAAGATGCGGGGCGAAAGCCAGCACGTTAACAGACTGTTGCCCACACCAGGACTAAGGCTGGAAGGCGGGAGATGAAAAGCAATATAAGGGACAGGTCAAAGGTCAAGCAGCAGTTTGTAACCAGCCAGAC